>NW_028253638.1:0-241471 GCF_964263255.1 Lissotriton vulgaris | reverse complement strand
GAAAATCACTTTAAACATGCTAATTTTAGCTCTAACACTGATGATCCACCTACAAATGTGAACTGACGTTCAAAAATAAAACATTTGAAAACGGACCATTTTCCACATTTCTGAAGCATGACGTAATGAGGGGGGTGTTATCTCTTTTGTCGAAAATCAGCCGTTTTTGCTCGAACAATAAATGCCTCCAAATGGTATTTATTTCACTTCCAGAGCCCCTGGAAGCATGAAAATCACTTTAAACATGCTAATTTTAGCTCTAACACTGATGATCCACCTACAAATGTGAACTGACGTTCAAAAATAAAACATTTGAAAACGGACCATTTTCCAAATTTCTGAAGCATGACGTAATGGGGGGGTGTTATCTCTTTTGTCGAAAATCAGCCGTTTTTGCTCGAACATTAAATGCCTCCAAATGGTATTTAATTAACTTCCCGGGGTGAAGAAACCCTTTTTGAGAACTCAGAGTGAGTAAATTGGCCATTTTCATGCACTTTTAACCTTTCCATAAATCTTGTGTTTTGGGCCCCTGGAAGCATGAAAATCACTTTAAACATGCTAATTTTAGCTCTAACACTGATGATCCACCTACAAATGTGAACTGACGTTCAAAAATAAAACATTTGAAAACGGACCATTTTCCACATTTCTGAAGCATGACGTAATGGGGGGGTGTTATCTCTTTTGTCGAAAATCAGCCGTTTTTGCTCGAACATTAAATGCCTCCAAATGGTATTTAATTAACTTCCCGGGGTGAAGAAACCCTTTTTGAGAACTCAGAGTGAGTAAATTGGCCATTTCCATGCACTTTTAACCATTCCATAAATCTTGTGTTTTGGGCCCCTGGAAGCATGAAAATCACTTTAAACATGCTAATTTTAGCTCTAACACTGATGATCCACCTACAAATGTGAACTGACGTTCAAAAATAAAACATTTGAAAACGGACCATTTTCCACATTTCTGAAGCATGACGTAATGGGGGGGTGGTTATCTCTTTTGTCGAAAATCAGCCGTTAATGCTCGAACATTAAATGCCTCCAAATGGTATTTAATTAACTTCCCGGGGTGAAGAAACCCTTTTTGAGAACTCAGAGTGAGTAAATTGGCCATTTTCATGCACTTTTAACCATTCCATAAATCTTGTGTTTTGGGCCCCTGGAAGCATGAAAATCACTTTAAACATGCTAATTTTAGCTCTAACACTGATGATCCACCTACAAATGTGAACTGACGTTCAAAAATAAAACATTTGAAAATGGACCATTTTCCACATTTCTGAAGCATGACGTAATGGGGGGGTGTTATCTCTTTTGTCGAAAATCAGCCGTTTTTGCTCGAACATTAAATGCCTCCAAATGGTATTTAATTAACTTCCCGGGGTGAAGAAACCCTTTTTGAGAACTCAGAGTGAGTAAATTGGCCATTTTCATGCACTTTTAACCATTCCATAAATCTTGTGTTTTGGGCCCCTGGAAGCATGAAAATCACTTTAAACATGCTAATTTTAGCTCTAACACTGATGATCCACCTACAAATGTGAACTGACGTTCAAAAATAAAACATTTGAAAACGGACCATTTTCCACATTTCTGAAGCATGACGTAATGGGGGGGTGTTATCTCTTTTGTCGAAAATCAGCCGTTTTTGCTCGAACATTAAATGCCTCCAAATGGTATTTAATTAACTTCCCGGGGTGAAGAAACCCTTTTTGAGAACTCAGAGTGAGTAAATTGGCCATTTTCATGCACTTTTAACCATTCCATAAATCTTGTGTTTTGGGCCCCTGGAAGCATGAAAATCACTTTAAACATGCTAATTTTAGCTCTAACACTGATGATCCACCTACAAATGTGAACTGACGTTCAAAAATAAAACATTTGAAAACGGACCATTTTCCACATTTCTGAAGCATGACGTAACGGGGGGGTGTTATCTCTTTTGTCGAAAATCAGCCGTTTTTGCTCGAACATCAAATGCCTCCAAATGGTATTTAATTAACTTCCCGGGGTGAAGAAACCCTTTTTGAGAACTCAGAGTGAGTAAATTGGCCATTTTCATGCACTTTTAACCATTCCATAAATCTTGTGTTTTGGGCCCCTGGAAGCATGAAAATCACTTTAAATATGCTAATTTTAGCTCTAACACTGATGATCCAACTACAAATGTGAACTGACGTTCAAAAATAAAACATTTGAAAACGGACCATTTTCCACATTTCTGAAGCATGACGTAATGGGGGGGTGTTATCTCTTTTGTCGAAAATCAGCCGTTTTTGCTCGAACATTAAATGCCTCCAAATGGTATTTAATTAACTTCCCGAGCCCCTGGAAGCATGAAAATCACTTTAAACATGCTAATTTTAGCTCTAACACTGATGATCCACCTACAAATGTGAACTGACGTTCAAAAATAAAACATTTGAAAACGGACCATTTTCCACATTTCTGAAGCATGACGTAATGGGGGGGGGTGATATCTCTTTTGTCGAAAATCAGCCGTTTTTGCTCGAACATTAAATGCCTCCAAATTGTATTTAATTAACTTCCCGAGCCCCTGGAAGCATGAAAATCACTTTAAACATGCTAATTTTAGCTCTAACACTGATGATCCACCTACAAATGTGAACTGACGTTCAAAAATAAAACATTTGAAAACGGACCATTTTCCACATTTCTGAAGCATGACGTAATGAGGGGGGTGTTATCTCTTTTGTCGCAAATCAGCCGTTTTTGCTCGAACAATAAATGCCTCCAAATGGTATTTATTTCACTTCCCGAGCCCCTGGAAGCATGAAAATCACTTTAAACATGCTAATTTTAGCTCTAACACTGATGATCCACCTACAAATGTGAACTGACGTTCAAAAATAAAACATTTGAAAACTGACCATTTTCCACATTTCTGAAGCATGACGTAATGGGGGGGTGTTATCTCTTTCGTCGAAAATCAGCCGTTTTTGCTCGAACATTAAATGCCTCCAAATGGTATTTAATTAACTTCCCGGGGTGAAGAAACCCTTTTTGAGAAATCAGAGTGAGTAAATTGGCCATTTTCATGCACTTTTAACCATTCCATAAATCTTGTTTTTTGGGCCCCTGGAAGCATGAAAATTACTTTAAACATGCTAATTTTAGCTCTAACACTGATGATCCACCTACAAATGTGAACTGACGTTCAAAAATAAAACATTTGAAAACGGACCATTTTCCACATTTCTGAAGCATGACGTAATGGGGGGGTGTTATCTCTTTTGTCGAAAATCAGCCGTTTTTGCTCGAAAATTAAATGCCTCCAAATGGTATTTAATTAACTTCCCGGGGTGAAGAAACCCTTTTTGAGAACTCAGAGTGAGTAAATTGGCCATTTTCATGCACTTTTAACCATTCCATAAATCTTGTGTTTTGGGCCCCTGGAAGCATGAAAATCACTTTAAACATGCTAATTTTAGCTCTAACACTGATGATCCACCTACAAATGTGAACTGACGTTCAAAAATAAAACATTTGAAAACGGACCATTTTCCACATTTCTGAAGCATGACGTAATGGGGGGGTGTTATCTCTTTTGTCGAAAATCAGCCGTTTTTGCTCGAACATTAAATGCCTCCAAATGGTATTTAATTAACTTCCCGAGCCCCTGGAAGCATGAAAATCACTTTAAACATGCTAATTTTAGCTCTAACACTGATGATCCACCTACAAATGTGAACTGACGTTCAAAAATAAAACATTTGAAAACGGACCATTTTCCACATTTCTGAAGCATGACGTAATGGGGGGGGGTGTTATCTCTTTTGTCGAAAATCAGCCGTTTTTGCTCGAACATTAAATGCCTCCAAATGGTATTTATTTCACTTCCCGAGCCCCTGGAAGCATGAAAATCACTTTAAACATGCTAATTTTAGCTCTAACACTGATGATCCACCTACAAATGTGAACTGACGTTCAAAAATAAAACATTTGAAAACGGACCATTTTCCACATTTCTGAAGCATGACGTAATGGGGGGGTGTTATCTCTTTTGTCGAAAATCAGCCGTTTTTGCTCGAAAATTAAATGCCTCCAAATGGTATTTAATTAACTTCCCGGGGTGAAGAAACCCTTTTTGAGAACTCAGAGTGAGTAAATTGGCCATTTTCATGCACTTTTAACCATTCCATAAATCTTGTGTTTTGGGCCCCTGGAAGCATGAAAATCACTTTAAACATGCTAATTTTAGCTCTAACACTGATGATCCACCTACAAATGTGAATTGACGTTCAAAAATAAAACATTTGAAAACGGACCATTTTCCACATTTCTGAAGCATGACGTAATGGGGGGGTGTTATCTCTTTTGTCGAAAATCAGCCGTTTTTGCTCGAACATTAAATGCCTCCAAATGGTATTTAATTAACTTCCCAAGCCCCTGGAAGCATGAAAATCACTTTAAACATGCTAATTTTAGCTCTAACACTGATGATCCACCTACAAATGTGAACTGACGTTCAAAAATAAAACATTTGAAAACGGACCATTTTCCACATTTCTGAAGCATGACGTAATGGGGGGGGTGTTATCTCTTTTGTCGAAAATCAGCCGTTTTTGCTCGAACATTAAATGCCTCCAAATGGTATTTATTTCACTTCCCGAGCCCCTGGAAGCATGAAAATCACTTTAAACATGCTAATTTTAGCTCTAACACTGATGATCCACCTACAAATGTGAACTGACGTTCAAAAATAAAACATTTGAAAACGGACCATTTTCCACATTTCTGAAGCATGACGTAATGGGGGGGTGTTATCTCTTTTGTCGAAAATCAGCCGTTTTTGCTCGAACATTAAATGCCTCCAAATGGTATTTAATTAACTTCCCGGGGTGAAGAAACCCTTTTTGAGAACTCAGAGTGAGTAAATTGGCCATTTTCATGCACTTTTAACCATTCCATAAATCTTGTGTTTTGGGCCCCTGGAAGCATGAAAATCACTTTAAACATGCTAATTTTAGCTCTAACACTGATGATCCACCTACAAATGTGAACTGACGTTCAAAAATAAAACATTTGAAAACGGACCATTTTCCACATTTCTGAAGCATGACGTAATGGGGGGGGTGTTATCTCTTTTGTCGAAAATCAGCAGTTTTTGCTCGAACATTAAATGCCTCCAAATGGTATTTAATTAACTTCCCGGGGTGAAGAAACCCTTTTTGAGAACTCAGAGTGAGTAAATTGGCCATTTTCATGCACTTTTAACCTTTCCATAAATCTTGTGTTTTGGGCCCCTGGAAGCATGAAAATCACTTTAAACATGCTAATTTTAGCTCTAACACTGATGATCCACCTACAAATGTGAACTGACGTTCAAAAATAAAACATTTGAAAACGGACCATTTTCCACATTTCTGAAGCATGACGTAATGGGGGGGTGTTATCTCTTTTGTCAAAAATTAGCCGTTTTTGCTCGAACATTAAATGCCTCCAAATGGTATTTAATTAACTTCCCGGGGTGAAGAAACCCTTTTTGAGAACTCAGAGTGAGTAAATTGGCCATTTTCATGCACTTTTAACCATTCCATAAATCTTGTGTTTTGGGCCCCTGGAAGCATGAAAATCACTTTAAACATGCTAATTTTAGCTCTAACACTGATGATCCACCTACAAATGTGAACTGACGTTCAAAAATAAAACATTTGAAAACGGACCATTTTCCACATTTCTGAAGCATGACGTAATGGGGGGGTGTTATCTCTTTTGTCGAAAATCAGCCGTTTTTGCTCGAACATTAAATGCCTCCAAATGGTATTTAATTAACTTCCCGGGGTGAAGAAACCCTTTTTGAGAACTCAGAGTGAGTAAATTGGCCATTTTCATGCACTTTTAACCATTCCATAAATCTTGTGTTTTGGGCCCCTGGAAGCATGAAAATCACTTTAAACATGCTAATTTTAGCTCTAACACTGATGATCCACCTACAAATGTGAACTGACGTTCAAAAATAAAACATTTGAAAACGGACCATTTTCCACATTTCTGAAGCATGACGTAATGGGGGGTGTTATCTCTTTTGTCGAAAATCAGCCGTTTTTGCTTGAACATTAAATGCCTCCAAATGGTATTTAATTAACTTCCCGGGGTGAAGAAACCCTTTTTGAGAACTCAGAGTGAGTAAATTGGCCATTTTCATGCACTTTTAACCATTCCATAAATCTTGTGTTTTGGGCCCCTGGAAGCATGAAAATCACTTTAAACATGCTAATTTTTAGCTCTAACACTGATGATCCACCTACAAATGTGAACTGACGTTCAAAAATAAAACATTTGAAAACGGACCATTTTCCACATTTCTGAAGCATGACGTAATGGGGGGGTGTTATCTCTTTTGTCGAAAATCAGCCGTTTTTGCTCGAACATTAAATGCCTCCAAATGGTATTTAATTAACTTCCCGGGGTGAAGAAACCCTTTTTGAGAACTCAGAGTGAGTAAATTGGCCATTTTCATGCACTTTTAACCATTCCATAAATCTTGTGTTTTGGGCCCCTGGAAGCATGAAAATCACTTTAAACATGCTAATTTTAGCTCTAACACTGATGATCCACCTACAAATGTGAACTGACGTTCAAAAATAAAACATTTGAAAACGGACCATTTTCCACATTTCTGAAGCATGACGTAATGGGGGGGTGTTATCTCTTTTGTCGAAAATCAGCCGTTTTTGCTCGAACATTAAATGCCTCCAAATGGTATTTAATTAACTTACCGAGCCCCTGGAAGCATGAAAATCACTTTAAACATGCTAATTTTAGCTCTAACACTGATGATCCACCTACAAATGTGAACTGACGTTCAAAAATAAAACATTTGAAAGCTGACCATTTTCCACATTTCTGAAGCATGACGTAATGGGGGGGTGTTATCTCTTTTGTCGAAAATCAGCCGTTTTTGCTCGAACATTAAATGCCTCCAAATGGTATTTATTTCACTTCCCGAGCCCCTGGAAGCATGAAAATCACTTTAAACATGCTAATTTTAGCTCTAACACTGATGATCCACCTACAAATGTGAACTGACGTTCAAAAATAAAACATTTGAAAACGGACCATTTTCCACATTTCTGAAGCATGACGTAATGGGGGGGTGTTATCTCTTTTGTCGAAAATCAGCCATTTTTGCTCGAACATTAAATGCCTCCAAATGGTATTTAATTAACTTCCCGGGGTGAAGAAACCCTTTTTGAGAACTCAGAGTGAGTAAATTGGCCATTTTCATGCACTTTTAACCATTCCATAAATCTTGTGTTTTGGGCCCCTGGAAGCATGAAAATCACTTTAAACATGCTAATTTTAGCTCTAACACTGATCATCCACCTACAAATGTGAACTGACGTTCAAAAATAAAACATTTGAAAACGGACCATTTTCCACATTTCTGAAGCATGACGTAATGGGGGGGGGGTGTTATCTCTTTTGTCGAAAATCAGCCGTTTTTGCTCGAACATTAAATGCCTCCAAATGGTATTTAATTAACTTCCCGGGGTGAAGAAACCCTTTTTGAGAACTCAGAGTGAGTAAATTGGCCATTTTCATGCACTTTTAACCATTCCATAAATCTTGTGTTTTGGGCCCCTGGAAGCATGAAAATCACTTTAAACATGCTAATTTTAGCTCTAACACTGATGATCCACCTACAAATGTGAACTGACGTTCAAAAATAAAACATTTGAAAACGGACCATTTTCCACATTTCTGAAGCATGATGTAATGGGGGGGTGTTATCTCTTTTGTCGAAAATCAGCCGTTTTTGCTCGAACATTAAATGCCTCCAAATGGTATTTAATTAACTTCACGGGGTGAAGAAACCCTTTTTGAGAACTCAGAGTGAGTAAATTGGCCATTTTCATGCACTTTTAACCATTCCATAAATCTTGTGTTTTGGGCCCCTGGAAGCATGAAAATCACTTTAAACATGCTAATTTTAGCTCTAACACTGATGATCCACCTACAAATGTGAACTGACGTTCAAAAATAAAACATTTGAAAACGGACCATTTTCCACATTTCTGAAGCATGACGTAATGGGGGGGTGTTATCTCTTTTGTCGAAAATCAGCCGTTTTTGCTCGAACATTAAATGCCTCCAAATGGTATTTAATTAACTTCCCGAGCCCCTGGAAGCATGAAAATCACTTTAAACATGCTAATTTTAGCTCTAACACTGATGATCCACCTACAAATGTGAACTGACGTTCAAAAATAAAACATTTGAAAACGGACCATTTTCCACATTTCTGAAGCATGACGTAATGGGGGGGTGTTTTCTCTTTTGTCGAAAATCAGCCGTTTTTGCTCGAACATTAAATGCCTCCAAATGGTATTTAATTAACTTCCCGGGGTGAAGAAACCCTTTTTGAGAACTCAGAGTGAGTAATTGGCCATTTTCATGCACTTTTAACCATTCCATAAATCTTGTGTTTTGGGCCCCTGGAAGCATGAAAATCACTTTAAACATGCTAATTTTAGCTCTAACACTGATGATCCACCTACAAATGTGAACTGACGTTCAAAAATAAAACATTTGAAAACGGACCATTTTCCACATTTCTGAAGCATGACGTAATGGGGGGGTGTTATCTCTTTTGTCGAAAATCAGCCGTTTTTGCTCGAACATTAAATGCCTCCAAATGGTATTTATTTCACTTCCCGAGCCCCTGGAAGCATGAAAATCACTTTAAACATGCTAATTTTAGCTCTAACACTGATGATCCACCTACAAATGTGAACTGACGTTCAAAAATAAAACATTTGAAAACGGACCATTTTCCACATTTCTGAAGCATGACGTAATGGGGGGTGTTTTCTCTTTTGTCGAAAATCAGCCGTTTTTGCTCGAACATTAAATGCCTCCAAATGGTATTTATTTCACTTCCCGAGCCCCTGGAAGCATGAAAATCACTTTAAACATGCTAATTTTAGCTCTAACACTGATGATCCACCTACAAATGTGAACTGACGTTCAAAAATAAAACATTTGAAAACGGACCATTTTCCACATTTCTGAAGCATGACGTAATGGGGGGGTGTTATCTCTTTTGTCGAAAATCAGCCGTTTTTGCTCGAACATTAAATGCCTCCAAATGGTATTTAATTAACTTCCCGGGGTGAAGAAACCCTTTTTGAGAACTCAGAGTGAGTAAATTGGCCATTTTCATGCACTTTTAACCATTCCATAAATCTTGTGTTTTGGGCCCCTGGAAGCATGAAAATCACTTTAAACATGCTAATTTTAGCTCTAACACTGATGATCCACCTACAAATGTGAAATGACGTTCAAAAATAAAACATTTGAAAACGGACCATTTTCCACATTTCTGAAGCATGACGTAATGGGGGGGTGTTATCTCTTTTGTCGAAAATCAGCCGTTTTTGCTCGAACATTAAATGCCTCCAAATGGTATTTAATTAACTTCCCGAGCCCCTGGAAGAATGAAAATCACTTTAAACATGCTAATTTTAGCTCTAACACTGATGATCCACCTACAAATGTGAACTGACGTTCAAAAATGAAACATTTGAAAACGGACCATTTTCCACATTTCTGAAGCATGACGTAATGGGGGGGTGTTATCTCTTTTGTCGAAAATCAGCCGTTTTTGCTCGAACATTAAATGCCTCCAAATGGTATTTATTTCACTTCCCGAGCCCCTGGAAGCATGAAAATCACTTTAAACATGCTAATTTTAGCTCTAACACTGATGATCCACCTACAAATGTGAACTGACGTTCAAAAATAAAACATTTGAAAACGGACCATTTTCCACATTTCTGAAGCATGACGTAATGGGGGGGTGTTATCTCTTTTGTCGAAAATCAGCCGTTTTTGCTCGAACATTAAATGCCTCCAAATGGTATTTAATTAACTTCCTGGGGTGAAGAAACCCTTTTTGAGAACTCAGAGTGAGTAAATTGGCCATTTTCATGCACTTTTAACCATTCCATAAATCTTGTGTTTTGGGCCCCTGGAAGCATGAAAATCACTTTAAACATGCTAATTTTAGCTCTAACACTGATGATCCACCTACAAATGTGAACTGACGTTCAAAAATAAAACATTTGAAAACGGACCATTTTCCACATTTCTGAAGCATGACGTAATGGGGGGGTGTTATCTCTTTTGTCGAAAATCAGCCGTTTTTGCTCGAACATTAAATGCCTCCAAATGGTATTTAATTAACTTCCCGAGCCCCTGGAAGCATGAAAATCACTTTAAACATGCTAATTTTAGCTCTAACACTGATGATCCACCTACAAATGTGAACTGACGTTCAAAAATAAAACATTTGAAAACGGACCATTTTCCACATTTCTGAAGCATGACGTAATGGGGGGGTGTTTTCTCTTTTGTCGAAAATCAGCCGTTTTTGCTCGAACATTAAATGCCTCCAAATGGTATTTAATTAACTTCCCGGGGTGAAGAAACCCTTTTTGAGAACTCAGAGTGAGTAATTGGCCATTTTCATGCACTTTTAACCATTCCATAAATCTTGTGTTTTGGGCCCCTGGAAGCATGAAAATCACTTTAAACATGCTAATTTTAGCTCTAACACTGATGATCCACCTACAAATGTGAACTGACGTTCAAAAATAAAACATTTGAAAACGGACCATTTTCCACATTTCTGAAGCATGACGTAATGGGGGGGTGTTATCTCTTTTGTCGAAAATCAGCCGTTTTTGCTCGAACATTAAATGCCTCCAAATGGTATTTATTTCACTTCCCGAGCCCCTGGAAGCATGAAAATCACTTTAAACATGCTAATTTTAGCTCTAACACTGATGATCCACCTACAAATGTGAACTGACGTTCAAAAATAAAACATTTGAAAACGGACCATTTTCCACATTTCTGAAGCATGACGTAATGGGGGGTGTTTTCTCTTTTGTCGAAAATCAGCCATTTTTGCTCGAACATTAAATGCCTCCAAATGGTATTTATTTCACTTCCCGAGCCCCTGGAAGCATGAAAATCACTTTAAACATGCTAATTTTAGCTCTAACACTGATGATCCACCTACAAATGTGAACTGACGTTCAAAAATAAAACATTTGAAAACGGACCATTTTCCACATTTCTGAAGCATGACGTAATGGGGGGGTGTTATCTCTTTTGTCGAAAATCAGCCGTTTTTGCTCGAACATTAAATGCCTCCAAATGGTATTTAATTAACTTCCCGGGGTGAAGAAACCCTTTTTGAGAACTCAGAGTGAGTAAATTGGCCATTTTCATGCACTTTTAACCATTCCATAAATCTTGTGTTTTGGGCCCCTGGAAGCATGAAAATCACTTTAAACATGCTAATTTTAGCTCTAACACTGATGATCCACCTACAAATGTGAAATGACGTTCAAAAATAAAACATTTGAAAACGGACCATTTTCCACATTTCTGAAGCATGACGTAATGGGGGGGTGTTATCTCTTTTGTCGAAAATCAGCCGTTTTTGCTCGAACATTAAATGCCTCCAAATGGTATTTAATTAACTTCCCGAGCCCCTGGAAGAATGAAAATCACTTTAAACATGCTAATTTTAGCTCTAACACTGATGATCCACCTACAAATGTGAACTGACGTTCAAAAATGAAACATTTGAAAACGGACCATTTTCCACATTTCTGAAGCATGACGTAATGGGGGGGTGTTATCTCTTTTGTCGAAAATCAGCCGTTTTTGCTCGAACATTAAATGCCTCCAAATGGTATTTATTTCACTTCCCGAGCCCCTGGAAGCATGAAAATCACTTTAAACATGCTAATTTTAGCTCTAACACTGATGATCCACCTACAAATGTGAACTGACGTTCAAAAATAAAACATTTGAAAACGGACCATTTTCCACATTTCTGAAGCATGACGTAATGGGGGGGTGTTATCTCTTTTGTCGAAAATCAGCCGTTTTTGCTCGAACATTAAATGCCTCCAAATGGTATTTAATTAACTTCCCGGGGTGAAGAAACCCTTTTTGAGAACTCAGAGTGAGTAAATTGGCCATTTTCATGCACTTTTAACCATTCCATAAATCTTGTGTTTTGGGCCCCTGGAAGCATGAAAATCACTTTAAACATGCTAATTTTAGCTCTAACACTGATGATCCACCTACAAATGTGAACTGACGTTCAAAAATAAAACATTTGAAAACGGACCATTTTCCACATTTCTGAAGCATGACGTAATGGGGGGGTGTTATCTCTTTTGTCGAAAATCTGCCGTTTTTGCTCGAACATTAAATGCCTCCAAATGGTATTTAATTAACTTCCCGAGCCCCTGGAAGCATGAAAATCACTTTAAACATGCTAATTTTAGCTCTAACACTGATGATCCACCTACAAATGTGAACTGACGTTCAAAAATAAAACATTTGAAAACGGACCATTTTCCACATTTCTGAAGCATGACGTAATGGGGGGGTGTTATCTCTTTTGTCGAAAATCAGCCGTTTTTGCTCGAACATTAAATGCCTCCAAATGGTATTTAATTAACTTCCCGAGCCCCTGGAAGCATGAAAATCACTTTAAACATGCTAATTTTAGCTCTAACACTGATGATCCACCTACAAATGTGAACTGACGTTCAAAAATAAAACATTTGAAAACGGACCATTTTCCACATTTCTGAAGCATGACGTAATGGGGGGGTGTTATCTCTTTTGTCGAAAATCAGCCGTTTTTGCTCGAACATTAAATGCCTCCAAATGGTATTTATTTCACTTCCCGAGCCCCTGGAAGCATGAAAATCACTTTAAACATGCTAATTTTAGCCCTAACACTGATGATCCACCTACAAATGTGAACTGACGTTCAAAAATAAAACATTTGAAAACGGACCATTTTCCACATTTCTGAAGCATGACGTAATGGGGGGGTGTTATCTCTTTTGTCGAAAATCAGCCGTTTTTGCTCGAACATTAAATGCCTCCAAATGGTATTTAATTAACTTCCCGGGGTGAAGAAACCCTTTTTGAGAACTCAGAGTGAGTAAATTGGCCATTTTCATGCACTTTTAACCATTCAATAAATCTTGTGTTTTGGGCCCCTGGAAGCATGAAAATCACTTTAAACATGCTAATTTTAGCTCTAACACTGATGATCCACCTACAAATGTGAACTGACGTTCAAAAATAAAACATTTGAAAACGGACCATTTTCCACATTTCTGAAGCATGACGTAATGGGGGGGTGTTATCTCTTTTGTCGAAAATCAGCCGTTTTTGCTCTAACATTAAATGCCTCCAAATGGTATTTAATTAACTTCCCGGGGTGAAGAAACCCTTTTTGAGAACTCAGAGTGAGTAAATTGGCCATTTTCATGCACTTTTAACCATTCCATAAATCTTGTGTTTTGGGCCCCTGGAAGCATGAAAATCACTTTAAACATGCTAATTTTAGCTCTAACACTGATGATCCACCTACAAATGTGAACTGACGTTCAAAAATAAAACATTTGAAAACGGACCATTTTCCACATTACTGAAGCATGACGTAATGGGGGGATGTTATCTCTTTTGTCGAAAATCAGCCGTTTTTGCTCGAACATTAAATGCCTCCAAATGGTATTTAATTAACTTCCCGAGCCCCTGGAAGCATGAAAATCACTTTAAACATGCTAATTTTAGCTCTAACACTGATGATCCACCTACAAATGTGAACTGACGTTCAAAAATAAAACATTTGAAAACGGACCATTTTCCACATTTCTGAAGCATGACGTAATGGGGGGGTGTTATCTCTTTTGTCGAAAATCAGCCGTTTTTGCTCGAACATTAAATGCCTCCAAATGGTATTTATTTCACTTCCCGAGCCCCTGGAAGCATGAAAATCACTTTAAACATGCTAATTTTAGCTCTAACACTGATGATCCACCTACAAATGTGAACTGACGTTCAAAAATAAAACATTTGAAAACGGACCATTTTCCACATTTCTGAAGCATGACGTAATGGGGGGTGTTTTCTCTTTTGTCGAAAATCAGCCGTTTTTGCTCGAACATTAAATGCCTCCAAATGGTATTTATTTCACTTCCCGAGCCCCTGGAAGCATGAAAATCACTTTAAACATGCTAATTTTAGCTCTAACACTGATGATCCACCTACAAATGTGAACTGACGTTCAAAAATAAAACATTTGAAAACGGACCATTTTCCACATTTCTGAAGCATGACGTAATGGGGGGGTGTTATCTCTTTTGTCGAAAATCAGCCGTTTTTGCTCGAACATTAAATGCCTCCAAATGGTATTTAATTAACTTCCCGGGGTGAAGAAACCCTTTTTGAGAACTCAGAGTGAGTAAATTGGCCATTTTCATGCACTTTTAACCATTCCATAAATCTTGTGTTTTGGGCCCCTGGAAGCATGAAAATCACTTTAAACATGCTAATTTTAGCTCTAACACTGATGATCCACCTACAAATGTGAAATGACGTTCAAAAATAAAACATTTGAAAACGGACCATTTTCCACATTTCTGAAGCATGACGTAATGGGGGGGTGTTATCTCTTTTGTCGAAAATCAGCCGTTTTTGCTCGAACATTAAATGCCTCCAAATGGTATTTAATTAACTTCCCGAGCCCCTGGAAGAATGAAAATCACTTTAAACATGCTAATTTTAGCTCTAACACTGATGATCCACCTACAAATGTGAACTGACGTTCAAAAATGAAACATTTGAAAACGGACCATTTTCCACATTTCTGAAGCATGACGTAATGGGGGGGTGTTATCTCTTTTGTCGAAAATCAGCCGTTTTTGCTCGAACATTAAATGCCTCCAAATGGTATTTATTTCACTTCCCGAGCCCCTGGAAGCATGAAAATCACTTTAAACATGCTAATTTTAGCTCTAACACTGATGATCCACCTACAAATGTGAACTGACGTTCAAAAATAAAACATTTGAAAACGGACCATTTTCCACATTTCTGAAGCATGACGTAATGGGGGGGTGTTATCTCTTTTGTCGAAAATCAGCCGTTTTTGCTCGAACATTAAATGCCTCCAAATGGTATTTAATTAACTTCCTGGGGTGAAGAAACCCTTTTTGAGAACTCAGAGTGAGTAAATTGGCCATTTTCATGCACTTTTAACCATTCCATAAATCTTGTGTTTTGGGCCCCTGGAAGCATGAAAATCACTTTAAACATGCTAATTTTAGCTCTAACACTGATGATCCACCTACAAATGTGAACTGACGTTCAAAAATAAAACATTTGAAAACGGACCATTTTCCACATTTCTGAAGCATGACGTAATGGGGGGGTGTTATCTCTTTTGTCGAAAATCAGCCGTTTTTGCTCGAACATTAAATGCCTCCAAATGGTATTTAATTAACTTCCCGAGCCCCTGGAAGCATGAAAATCACTTTAAACATGCTAATTTTAGCTCTAACACTGATGATCCACCTACAAATGTGAACTGACGTTCAAAAATAAAACATTTGAAAACGGACCATTTTCCACATTTCTGAAGCATGACGTAATGGGGGGGTGTTTTCTCTTTTGTCGAAAATCAGCCGTTTTTGCTCGAACATTAAATGCCTCCAAATGGTATTTAATTAACTTCCCGGGGTGAAGAAACCCTTTTTGAGAACTCAGAGTGAGTAATTGGCCATTTTCATGCACTTTTAACCATTCCATAAATCTTGTGTTTTGGGCCCCTGGAAGCATGAAAATCACTTTAAACATGCTAATTTTAGCTCTAACACTGATGATCCACCTACAAATGTGAACTGACGTTCAAAAATAAAACATTTGAAAACGGACCATTTTCCACATTTCTGAAGCATGACGTAATGGGGGGGTGTTATCTCTTTTGTCGAAAATCAGCCGTTTTTGCTCGAACATTAAATGCCTCCAAATGGTATTTATTTCACTTCCCGAGCCCCTGGAAGCATGAAAATCACTTTAAACATGCTAATTTTAGCTCTAACACTGATGATCCACCTACAAATGTGAACTGACGTTCAAAAATAAAACATTTGAAAACGGACCATTTTCCACATTTCTGAAGCATGACGTAATGGGGGGTGTTTTCTCTTTTGTCGAAAATCAGCCATTTTTGCTCGAACATTAAATGCCTCCAAATGGTATTTATTTCACTTCCCGAGCCCCTGGAAGCATGAAAATCACTTTAAACATGTTAATTTTAGCTCTAACACTGATGATCCACCTACAAATGTGAACTGACGTTCAAAAATAAAACATTTGAAAACGGACCATTTTCCACATTTCTGAAGCATGACGTAATGGGGGGGTGTTATCTCTTTTGTCGAAAATCAGCCGTTTTTGCTCGAACATTAAATGCCTCCAAATGGTATTTAATTAACTTCCCGGGGTGAAGAAACCCTTTTTGAGAACTCAGAGTGAGTAAATTGGCCATTTTCATGCACTTTTAACCATTCCATAAATCTTGTGTTTTGGGCCCCTGGAAGCATGAAAATCACTTTAAACATGCTAATTTTAGCTCTAACACTGATGATCCACCTACAAATGTGAAATGACGTTCAAAAATAAAACATTTGAAAACGGACCATTTTCCACATTTCTGAAGCATGACGTAATGGGGGGGTGTTATCTCTTTTGTCGAAAATCAGCCGTTTTTGCTCGAACATTAAATGCCTCCAAATGGTATTTAATTAACTTCCCGAGCCCCTGGAAGAATGAAAATCACTTTAAACATGCTAATTTTAGCTCTAACACTGATGATCCACCTACAAATGTGAACTGACGTTCAAAAATGAAACATTTGAAAACGGACCATTTTCCACATTTCTGAAGCATGACGTAATGGGGGGGTGTTATCTCTTTTGTCGAAAATCAGCCGTTTTTGCTCGAACATTAAATGCCTCCAAATGGTATTTATTTCACTTCCCGAGCCCCTGGAAGCATGAAAATCACTTTAAACATGCTAATTTTAGCTCTAACACTGATGATCCACCTACAAATGTGAACTGACGTTCAAAAATAAAACATTTGAAAACGGACCATTTTCCACATTTCTGAAGCATGACGTAATGGGGGGGTGTTATCTCTTTTGTCGAAAATCAGCCGTTTTTGCTCGAACATTAAATGCCTCCAAATGGTATTTAATTAACTTCCCGGGGTGAAGAAACCCTTTTTGAGAACTCAGAGTGAGTAAATTGGCCATTTTCATGCACTTTTAACCATTCCATAAATCTTGTGTTTTGGGCCCCTGGAAGCATGAAAATCACTTTAAACATGCTAATTTTAGCTCTAACACTGATGATCCACCTACAAATGTGAACTGACGTTCAAAAATAAAACATTTGAAAACGGACCATTTTCCACATTTCTGAAGCATGACGTAATGGGGGGGTGTTATCTCTTTTGTCGAAAATCAGCCGTTTTTGCTCGAACATTAAATGCCTCCAAATGGTATTTAATTAACTTCCCGAGCCCCTGGAAGCATGACAATCACTTTAAACATGCTAATTTTAGCTCTAACACTGATGATCCACCTACAAATGTGAACTGACGTTCAAAAATAAAACATTTGAAAACGGACCATTTTCCACATTTCTGAAGCATGACGTAATGGGGGGGTGTTATCTCTTTTGTCGAAAATCAGCCGTTTTTGCTCAAACATTAAATGCCTCCAAATGGTATTTAATTAACTTCCCGAGCCCCTGGAAGCATGAAAATCACTTTAAACATGCTAATTTTAGCTCTAACACTGATGATCCACCTACAAATGTGAACTGACGTTCAAAAATAAAACATTTGAAAACGGACCATTTTCCACATTTCTGAAGCATGACGTAATGGGGGGGTGTTATCTCTTTTGTCGAAAATCAGCCGTTTTTGCTCGAACATTAAATGCCTCCAAATGGTATTTATTTCACTTCCCGAGCCCCTGGAAGCATGAAAATCACTTTAAACATGCTAATTTTAGCCCTAACACTGATGATCCACCTACAAATGTGAACTGACGTTCAAAAATAAAACATTTGAAAACGGACCATTTTCCACATTTCTGAAGCATGACGTAATGGGGGGGTGTTATCTCTTTTGTCGAAAATCAACCGTTTTTGCTCGAACATTAAATGCCTCCAAATGGTATTTAATTAACTTCCCGGGGTGAAGAAACCCTTTTTGAGAACTCAGAGTGAGTAAATTGGCCATTTTCATGCACTTTTAACCATTCAATAAATCTTGTGTTTTGGGCCCCTGGAAGCATGAAAATCACTTTAAACATGCTAATTTTAGCTCTAACACTGATGATCCACCTACAAATGTGAACTGACGTTCAAAAATAAAACATTTGAAAACGGACCATTTTCCACATTTCTGAAGCATGACGTAATGGGGGGGTGTTATCTCTTTTGTCGAAAATCAGCCGTTTTTGCTCTAACATTAAATGCCTCCAAATGGTATTTAATTAACTTCCCGGGGTGAAGAAACCCTTTTTGAGAACTCAGAGTGAGTAAATTGGCCATTTTCATGCACTTTTAACCATTCCATAAATCTTGTGTTTTGGGCCCCTGGAAGCATGAAAATCACTTTAAACATGCTAATTTTAGCTCTAACACTGATGATCCACCTACAAATGTGAACTGACGTTCAAAAATAAAACATTTGAAAACGGACCATTTTCCACATTACTGAAGCATGACGTAATGGGGGGATGTTATCTCTTTTGTCGAAAATCAGCCGTTTTTGCTCGAACATTAAATGCCTCCAAATGGTATTTAATTAACTTCCCGAGCCCCTGGAAGCATGAAAATCACTTTAAACATGCTAATTTTAGCTCTAACACTGATGATCCACCTACAAATGTGAACTGACGTTCAAAAATAAAACATTTGAAAACGGACCATTTTCCACATTTCTGAAGCATGACGTAATGGGGGGGTGTTATCTCTTTTGTCGAAAATCAGCCGTTTTTGCTCGAACATTAAATGCCTCCAAATGGTATTTAATTAACTTCCGAGCCCCTGGAAGCATGAAAATCACTTTAAACATGCTAATTTTAGCTCTAACACTGATGATCCACCTACAAATGTGAACTGACGTTCAAAAATAAAACATTTGAAAACGGACCATTTTCCACATTTCTGAAGCATGACGTAATGGGGGGGTGTTATCTCTTTTGTCGAAAATCAGCCGTTTTTGCTCGAACATTAAATGCCTCCAAATGGTATTTATTTCACTTCCCGAGCCCCTGGAAGCATGAAAATCACTTTAAACATGCTAATTTTAGCTCTAACACTGATGATCCACCTACAAATGTGAACTGACGTTCAAAAATAAAACATTTGAAAACGGACCATTTTCCACATTTCTGAAGCATGACGTAATGGGGGGTGTTATCTCTTTTGTCGAAAATCAGCCGTTTTTGCTCGAACATTAAATGCCTCCAAATGGTATTTAATTAACTTCCCGGGGTGAAGAAACCCTTTTTGAGAACTCAGAGTGAGTAAATTGGCCATTTTCATGCACTTTTAACCATTCCATAAATCTTGTGTTTTGGGCCCCTGGAAGCATGAAAATCACTTTAAACATGCTAATTTTAGCTCTAACACTGATGATCCACCTACAAATGTGAACTGACGTTCAAAAATAAAACATTTGAAAACGGACCATTTTCCACATTTCTGAAGCATGACGTAATGGGGGGGTGTTATCTCTTTTGTCGAAAATCAGCCGTTTTTGCTCGAACATTAAATGCCTCCAAATGGTATTTAATTAACTTCCCGGGGTGAAGAAACCCTTTTTGAGAACTCAGAGTGAGTAAATTGGCCATTTTCATGCACTTTTAACCATTCCATAAATCTTGTGTTTTGGGCCCCTGGAAGCATGAAAATCACTTTAAACATGCTAATTTTAGCTCTAACACTGATGATCCACCTACAAATGTGAACTGACGTTCAAAAATAAAACATTTGAAAACGGACCATTTTCCACATTTCTGAAGCATGACGTAATGGGGGGTGTTATCTCTTTTGTCGAAAATCAGCCGTTTTTGCTCGAACATTAAATGCCTCCAAATGGTATTTAATTAACTTCCCGAGCCCCTGGAAGCATGAAAATCACTTTAAACATGCTAATTTTAGCTCTAACACTGATGATCCACCTACAAATGTGAACTGACGTTCAAAAATAAAACATTTGAAAACGGACCATTTTCCACATTTCTGAAGCATGACGTAATGGGGGGTGTTATCTCTTTTGTCGAAAATCAGCCGTTTTTGCTCGAACATTAAATGCCTCCAAATGGTATTTAATTAACTTCCCGAGCCCCTGGAAGCATGAAAATCACTTTAAACATGCTAATTTTAGCTCTAACACTGATGATCCACCTACAAATGTGAACTGACGTTCAAAAATAAAACATTTGAAAACGGACCATTTTCCACATTTCTGAAGCATGACGTAATGGGGGGGTGTTATCTCTTTTGTCGAAAATCAGCTGTTTTTGCTCGAACATTTAATGCCTCCAAATGGTATTTAATTAACTTCCCGGGGTGAAGAAACCCTTTTTGAGAACTCAGAGTGAGTAGATTGGCCATTTTCATGCACTTTTAACCATTCCATAAATCTTGTGTTTTGGGCCCCTGGAAGCATGAAAATCACTTTAAACATGCTAATTTTAGCTCTAACACTGATGATCCACCTACAAATGTGAACTGATGTTCAAAAATAAAACATTTGAAAACGGACCATTTTCCACATTTCTGAAGCATGACGTAACGGGGGGGTGTTATCTCTTTTGTCGAAAATCAGCCGTTTTTGCTCGAACATCAAATGCCTCCAAATGGTATTTAATTAACTTCCCGGGGTGAAGAAACCCTTTTTGAGAACTCAGAGTGAGTAAATTGGCCATTTTCATGCACTTTTAACCATTCCATAAATCTTGTGTTTTGGGCCCCTGGAAGCATGAAAATCACTTTAAACATGCTAATTTTAGCTCTAACACTGATGATCCACCTACAAATGTGAACTGACGTTCAAAAATAAAACATTTGAAAACGGACCATTTTCCACATTTCTGAAGCATGACGTAATGGGGGGGTGTTATCTCTTTTGTCGAAAATCAGCCGTTTTTGCTCGAACATTAAATGCCTCCAAATGGTATTTAATTAACTTCCCGAGCCCCTGGAAGCATGAAAATCACTTTAAACATGCTAATTTTAGCTCTAACACTGATGATCCACCTACAAATGTGAACTGACGTTCAAAAATAAAACATTTGAAAACGGACCATTTTCCACATTTCTGAAGCATGACGTAATGGGGGGGTGTTATCTCTTTTGTCGAAAATCAACCGTTTTTGCTCGAACATTAAATGCCTCCAAATGGTATTTAATTAACTTCCCGAGCCCCTGGAAGCATGAAAATCACTTTAAACATGCTAATTTTAGCTCTAACACTGATGATCCACCTACAAATGTGAACTGACGTTCAAAAATAAAACATTTGAAAACGGACCATTTTCCACATTTCTGAAGCATGACGTAATGAGGGGGGTGTTATCTCTTTTGTCGAAAATCAGCCGTTTTTGCTCGAACAATAAATGCCTCCAAATGGTATTTATTTCACTTCCCGAGCCCCTGGAAGCATGAAAATCACTTTAAACATGCTAATTTTAGCTCTAACACTGATGATCCACCTACAAATGTGAACTGACGTTCAAAAATAAAACATTTGAAAACGGACCATTTTCCACATTTCTGAAGCATGACGTAATGGGGGGGGTGTTATCTCTTTTGTCGAAAATCAGCCGTTTTTGCTCGAACATTAAAGGCCTCCAAATGGTATTTAATTAACTTCCCGGGGTGAAGAAACCCTTTTTGAGAACTCAGAGTGAGTAAATTGGCCATTTTCATGCACTTTTAACCATTCCATAAATCTTGTTTTTTGGGCCGCTGGAAGCATGAAAATCACTTTAAACATGCTAATTTTAGCTCTAACACTGATGATCCACCTACAAATGTGAACTGACGTTCAAAAATAAAACATTTGAAAACGGACCATTTTCCACATTTCTGAAGCATGACGTAATGGGGGGGTGTTATCTCTTTTGTCGAAAATCAGCCGTTTTTGCTCGAACATTAAATGCCTCCAAATGGTATTTAATTAACTTCCCGGGGTGAAGAAACCCTTTTTGAGAACTCAGAGTGAGTAAATTGGCCATTTTCATGCACTTTTAACCATTCCATAAATGTTGTGTTTTGGGCCCCTGGAAGCATGAAAATCACTTTAAACATGCTAATTTTAGCTCTAACACTGATGATCCACCTACAAATGTGAACTGACGTTCAAAAATAAAACATTTGAAAACGGACCATTTTCCACATTTCTGAAGCATGACGTAATGGGGGGGTGTTATCTCTTTTGTCGAAAATCAGCCGTTTTTGCTCGAACATTAAATGCCTCCAAATGGTATTTAATTAACTTCCAGGGGTGAAGAAACCCTTTTTGAGAACTCAGAGTGAGTAAATTGGCCATTTTCATGCACTTTTAACCTTTCCATAAATCTTGTGTTTTGGGCCCCTGGAAGCATGAAAATCACTTTAAACATGCTAATTTTAGCTCTAACACTGATGATCCACCTACAAATGTGAACTGACGTTCAAAAATAAAACATTTGAAAACGGACCATTTTCCACATTTCTGAAGCATGACGTAATGGGGGGGTGTTATCTCTTTTGTCGAAAATCAGCCGTTTTTGCTCGAACATTAAATGCCTCCAAATGGTATTTAATTAACTTCCCGGGGTGAAGAAACCCTTTTTGAGAACTCAGAGTGAGTAAATTGGCCATTTCCATGCACTTTTAACCATTCCATAAATCTTGTGTTTTGGGCCCCTGGAAGCATGAAAATCACTTTAAACATGCTAATTTTAGCTCTAACACTGATGATCCACCTACAAATGTGAACTGACGTTCAAAAATAAAACATTTGAAAACGGACCATTTTCCACATTTCTGAAGCATGACGTAATGGGGGGGTGTTATCTCTTTTGTCGAAAATCAGCCGTTTTTGCTCGAACATTAAATGCCTCCAAATGGTATTTAATTAACTTCCCGGGGTGAAGAAACCCTTTTTGAGAACTCAGAGTGAGTAAATTGGCCATTTTCATGCACTTTTAACCATTCCATAAATCTTGTGTTTTGGGCCCCTGGAAGCATGAAAATCACTTTAAACATGCTAATTTTAGCTCTAACACTGATGATCCACCTACAAATGTGAACTGACGTTCAAAAATAAAACATTTGAAAACGGACCATTTTCCACATTTCTGAAGCATGACGTAATGGGGGGGTGTTATCTCTTTTGTCGAAAATCAGCCGTTTTTGCTCGAACATTAAATGCCTCCAAATGGTATTTAATTAACTTCCCGAGCCCCTGGAAGCATGAAAATCACTTTAAACATGCTAATTTTAGCTCTAACACTGATGATCCACCTACAAATGTGAACTGACGTTCAAAAATAAAACATTTGAAAACGGACCATTTTCCACATTTCTGAAGCATGACGTAATGGGGGGGTGTTATCTCTTTTGTCGAAAATCAGCCGTTTTTGCTCGAACATTAAATGCCTCCAAATGGTATTTATTTCACTTCCCGAGCCCCTGGAAGCATGAAAATCACTTTAAACATGCTAATTTTAGCTCTAACACTGATGATCCACCTACAAATGTGAACTGACGTTCAAAAATAAAACATTTGAAAACGGACCATTTTCCACATTTCTGAAGCATGACGTAATGGGGGGGTGTTATCTCTTTTGTCGAAAATCAGCCGTTTTTGCTCGAACATTAAATGCCTCCAAATGGTATTTAATTAACTTCCCGGGGTGAAGAAACCCTTTTTGAGAACTCAGAGTGAGTAAATTGGCCATTTTCATGCATTTTTAACCATTCCATAAATCTTGTGTTTTGGGACCCTGGAAGCATGAAAATCACTTTAAACATGCTAATTTTAGCTCTAACACTGATGATCCACCTACAAATGTGAACTGACGTTCAAAAATAAAACATTTGAAAACGGACCATTTTCCACATTTCTGAAGCATGACGTAATGGGGGGGTGTTATCTCTTTTGTCGAAAATCAGCCGTTTTTGCTCGAACATTAAATGCCTCCAAATGGTATTTATTAACTTCCCGGGGTGAAGAAACCCTTTTTGAGAACTCAGAGTGAGTAAATTGGCCATTTTCATGCACTTTTAACCATTCCATAAATCTTGTGTTTTGGGCCCCTGGAAGCATGAAAATCACTTTAAACATGCTAATTTTAGCTCTAACACTGATGATCCACCTACAAATGTGAACTGACGTTCAAAAATAAAACATTTGAAAACGGACCATTTTCCACATTTCTGAAGCATGACGTAATGGGGGGTGTTATCTCTTTTGTCGAAAATCTGCCGTTTTTGCTCGAACATTAAATGCCTCCAAATGGTATTTAATTAACTTCCCGGGGTGAAGAAACCCTTTTTGAGAACTCAGAGTGAGTAAATTGGCCATTTTCATGCACTTTTAACCATTCCATAAATCTTGTGTTTTGGGCCCCTGGAAGCATGAAAATCACTTTAAACATGCTAATTTTAGCTCTAACACTGATGATCCACCTACAAATGTGAACTGACGTTCAAAAATAAAACATTTGAAAACGGACCATTTTCCACATTTCTGAAGCATGACGTAATGGGGGGGTGTTATCTCTTTTGTCGAAAATCAGCCGTTTTTGCTCGAACATTAAATGCCTCCAAATGGTATTTAATTAACTTCCCGGGGTGAAGAAACCCTTTTTGAGAACTCAGAGTGAGTAAATTGGCCATTTTCATGCACTTTTAACCATTCCATAAATCTTGTGTTTTGGGCCCCTGGAAGCATGAAAATCACTTTAAACATGCTAATTTTAGCTCTAACACTGATGATCCACCTACAAATGTGAACTGACGTTCAAAAATAAAACATTTGAAAACGGACCATTTTCCACATTTCTGAAGCATGACGTAATGGGGGGGTGTTATCTCTTTTGTCGAAAATCAGCCGTTTTTGCTCGAACATTAAATGCCTCCAAATGGTATTTATTTAACTTCCCGAGCCCCTGGAAGCATGAAAATCACTTTAAACATGCTAATTTTAGCTCTAACACTGATGATCCACCTACAAATGTGAACTGACGTTCAAAAATAAAACATTTGAAAGCTGACCATTTTCCACATTTCTGAAGCATGACGTAATGGGGGGGTGTTATCTCTTTTGTCGAAAATCAGCCATTTTTGCTCGAACATTAAATGCCTCCAAATGGTATTTAATTAACTTCCCGGGGTGAAGAAACCCTTTTTGAGAACTCAGAGTGAGTAAATTGGCCATTTTCATGCACTTTTAACCATTCCATAAATCTTGTGTTTTGGGCCCCTGGAAGCATGAAAATCACTTTAAACATGCTAATTTTAGCTCTAACACTGATGATCCACCTACAAATGTGAACTGACGTTCAAAAATAAAACATTTGAAAATGGACCATTTTCCAAATTTCTGAAGCATGACGTAACGGGGGGGTGTTATCTCTTTTGTCGAAAATCAGCCGTTTTTGCTCGAACATCAAATGCCTCCAAATGGTATTTAATTAACTTCCCGGGGTGAAGAAACCCTTTTTGAGAACTCAGAGTGAGTAAATTGGCCATTTTCATGCACTTTTAACCATTCCATAAATCTTGTGTTTTGGGCCCCTGGAAGCATGAAAATCACTTTAAACATGCTAATTTTAGCTCTAACACTGATGATCCACCTACAAATGTGAACTGACGTTCAAAAATAAAACATTTGAAAACGGACCATTTTCCACATTTCTGAAGCATGACGTAATGGGGGGGTGTTATCTCTTTTGTCGAAAATCAGCCGTTTTTGCTCGAACATTAAATGCCTCCAAATGGTATTTAATTAACTTCCCGAGCCCCTGGAAGCATGAAAATCACTTTAAACATGCTAATTTTAGCTCTAACACTGATGATCCACCTATAAATGTGAACTGACGTTCAAAAATAAAACATTTGAAAACGGACCATTTTCCACATTTCTGAAGCATGACGTAATGGGGGGGTGTTATCTCTTTTGTCGAAAATCAGCCGTTTTTGCTCGAACATTAAATGCCTCCAAATGGTATTTAATTAACTTCCCGAGCCCCTGGAAGCATGAAAATCACTTTAAACATGCTAATTTTAGCTCTAACACTGATGATCCACCTACAAATGTGAACTGACGTTCAAAAATAAAACATTTGAAAACGGACCATTTTCCACATTTCTGAAGCATGACGTAATGAGGGGGGTGTTATCTCTTTTGTCGAAAATCAGCCGTTTTTGCTCGAACAATAAATGCCTCCAAATGGTATTTATTTCACTTCCCGAGCCCCTGGAAGCATGAAAATCACTTTAAACATGCTAATTTTAACTCTAACACTGATGATCCACCTACAAATGTGAACTGACGTTCAAAAATAAAACATTTGAAAACGGACCATTTTCCACATTTCTGAAGCATGACGTAATGGGGGGGTGTTATCTCTTTTGTCGAAAATCAGCCGTTTTTGCTCGAACATTAAATGCCTCCAAATGGTATTTAATTAACTTCCCGAGCCCCTGGAAGCATGAAAATCACTTTAAACATGCTAATTTTAGCTCTAACACTGATGATCCACCTACAAATGTGAACTGACGTTCAAAAATAAAACATTTGAAAACGGACCATTTTCCACATTTCTGAAGCATGACGTAATGGGGGGGTGTTATCTCTTTTGTCGAAAATCAGCCGTTTTTGCTCGAACAATAAATGCCTCCAAATGGTATTTATTTCACTTCCCGAGCCCCTGGAAGCATGAAAATCACTTTAAACATGCTAATTTTAGCTCTAACACTGATGATCCACCTACAAATGTGAACTGACGTTCAAAAATAAAACATTTGAAAACGGACCATTTTCCACATTTCTGAAGCATGACGTAATGGGGGGGTGTTATCTCTTTTGTCGAAAATCAGCCGTTTTTGCTCGAACATTAAATGCCTCCAAATGGTATTTAATTAACTTCCCGGGGTGAAGAAACCCTTTTTGAGAACTCAGAGTGAGTAAATTGGCCATTTTCATGCACTTTTAACCTTTCCATAAATCTTGTGTTTTGGGCCCCTGGAAGCATGAAAATCACTTTAAACATGCTAATTTTAGCTCTAACACTGATGATCCACCTACAAATGTGAACTGACGTTCAAAAATAAAACATTTGAAAACGGACCATTTTCCACATTTCTGAAGCATGACGTAATGGGGGGGTGTTATCTCTTTTGTCGAAAATCAGCCGTTTTTGCTCGAACATTAAATGCCTCCAAATGGTATTTAATTAACTTCCCGGGGTGAAGAAACCCTTTTTGAGAACTCAGAGTGAGTAAATTGGCCATTTTCATGCACTTTTAACCATTCCATAAATCTTGTGTTTTGGGCCCCTGGAAGCATGAAAATCACTTTAAACATGCTAATTTTAGCTCTAACACTGATGATCCACCTACAAATGTGAACTGACGTTCAAAAATAAAACATTTGAAAACGGACCATTTTCCACATTTCTGAAGCATGACGTAATGGGGGGGTGTTATCTCTTTTGTCGAAAATCAGCCGTTTTTGCTCGAACATTAAATGCCTCCAAATGGTATTTAATTAACTTCCCGAGCCCCTGGAAGCATGAAAATCACTTTAAACATGCTAATTTTAGCTCTAACACTGATGATCCACCTACAAATGTGAACTGACGTTCAAAAATAAAACATTTGAAAACGGACCATTTTCCACATTTCTGAAGCATGACGTAATGGGGGGGTGTTATCTCTTTTGTCGAAAATCAGCCGTTTTTGCTCGAACATTAAATGCCTCCAAATGGTATTTATTTCACTTCCCGAGCCCCTGGAAGCATGAAAATCACTTTAAACATGCTAATTTTAGCTCTAACACTGATGATCCACCTACAAATGTGAACTGACGTTCAAAAATAAAACATTTGAAAACGGACCATTTTCCACATTTCTGAAGCATGACGTAATGGGGGGGTGTTATCTCTTTTGTCGAAAATCAGCCGTTTTTGCTCGAACATTAAATGCCTCCAAATGGTATTTAATTAACTTCCCGGGGTGAAGAAACCCTTTTTGAGAACTCAGAGTGAGTAAATTGGCCATTTTCATGCATTTTTAACCATTCCATAAATCTTGTGTTTTGGGACCCTGGAAGCATGAAAATCACTTTAAACATGCTAATTTTAGCTCTAACACTGATGATCCACCTACAAATGTGAACTGACGTTCAAAAATAAAACATTTGAAAACGGACCATTTTCCACATTTCTGAAGCATGACGTAATGGGGGGGTGTTATCTCTTTTGTCGAAAATCAGCCGTTTTTGCTCGAACATTAAATGCCTCCAAATGGTATTTATTAACTTCCCGGGGTGAAGAAACCCTTTTTGAGAACTCAGAGTGAGTAAATTGGCCATTTTCATGCACTTTTAACCATTCCATAAATCTTGTGTTTTGGGCCCCTGGAAGCATGAAAATCACTTTAAACATGCTAATTTTAGCTCTAACACTGATGATCCACCTACAAATGTGAACTGACGTTCAAAAATAAAACATTTGAAAACGGACCATTTTCCACATTTCTGAAGCATGACGTAATGGGGGGGTGTTATCTCTTTTGTCGAAAATCAGCCGTTTTTGCTCGAACATTAAATGCCTCCAAATGGTATTTATTTCACTTCCCGAGCCCCTGGAAGCATGAAAATCACTTTAAACATGCTAATTTTAACTCTAACACTGATGATCCACCTACAAATGTGAACTGACGTTCAAAAATAAAACATTTGAAAACGGACCATTTTCCACATTTCTGAAGCATGACGTAATGGGGGGGTGTTATCTCTTTTGTCGAAAATCAGCCGTTTTTGCTCGAACATTAAATGCCTCCAAATGGTATTTAATTAACTTCCCGAGCCCCTGGAAGCATGAAAATCACTTTAAACATGCTAATTTTAGCTCTAACACTGATGATCCACCTACAAATGTGAACTGACGTTCAAAAATAAAACATTTGAAAACGGACCATTTTCCACATTTCTGAAGCATGACGTAATGGGGGGGTGTTATCTCTTTTGTCGAAAATCAGCCGTTTTTGCTCGAACAATAAATGCCTCCAAATGGTATTTATTTCACTTCCCGAGCCCCTGGAAGCATGAAAATCACTTTAAACATGCTAATTTTAGCTCTAACACTGATGATCCACCTACAAATGTGAACTGACGTTCAAAAATAAAACATTTGAAAACGGACCATTTTCCACATTTCTGAAGCATGACGTAATGGGGGGGTGTTATCTCTTTTGTCGAAAATCAGCCGTTTTTGCTCGAACATTAAATGCCTCCAAATGGTATTTAATTAACTTCCCGGGGTGAAGAAACCCTTTTTGAGAACTCAGAGTGAGTAAATTGGCCATTTTCATGCACTTTTAACCTTTCCATAAATCTTGTGTTTTGGGCCCCTGGAAGCATGAAAATCACTTTAAACATGCTAATTTTAGCTCTAACACTGATGATCCACCTACAAATGTGAACTGACGTTCAAAAATAAAACATTTGAAAACGGACCATTTTCCACATTTCTGAAGCATGACGTAATGGGGGGGTGTTATCTCTTTTGTCGAAAATCAGCCGTTTTTGCTCGAACATTAAATGCCTCCAAATGGTATTTAATTAACTTCCCGGGGTGAAGAAACCCTTTTTGAGAACTCAGAGTGAGTAAATTGGCCATTTCCATGCACTTTTAACCATTCCATAAATCTTGTGTTTTAGGCCCCTGGAAGCATGAAAATCACTTTAAACATGCTAATTTTAGCTCTAACACTGATGATCCACCTACAAATGTGAACTGACGTTCAAAAATAAAACATTTGAAAACGGACCATTTTCCACATTTCTGAAGCATGACGTAATGGGGGGGTGTTATCTCTTTTGTCGAAAATCAGCCGTTTTTGCTCGAACATTAAATGCCTCCAAATGGTATTTAATTAACTTCCCGGGGTGAAGAAACCCTTTTTGAGAACTCAGAGTGAGTAAATTGGCCATTTTCATGCACTTTTAACCATTCCATAAATCTTGTGTTTTGGGCCCCTGGAAGCATGAAAATCACTTTAAACATGCTAATTTTAGCTCTAACACTGATGATCCACCTACAAATGTGAACTGACGTTCAAAAATAAAACATTTGAAAACGGACCATTTTCCACATTTCTGAAGCATGACGTAATGGGGGGGTGTTATCTCTTTTGTCGAAAATCAGCCGTTTTTGCTCGAACATTAAATGCCTCCAAATGGTATTTAATTAACTTCCCGAGCCCCTGGAAGCATGAAAATCACTTTAAACATGCTAATTTTAGCTCTAACACTGATGATCCACCTACAAATGTGAACTGACGTTCAAAAATAAAACATTTGAAAACGGACCATTTTTCACATTTCTGAAGCATGACGTAATGGGGGGGTGTTATCTCTTTTGTCGAAAATCAGCCGTTTTTGCTCGAACATTAAATGCCTCCAAATGGTATTTAATTAACTTCCCGGGGTGAAGAAACCCTTTTTGAGAACTCAGAGTGAGTAAATTGGCCATTTCCATGCACTTTTAACCATTCCATAAATCTTGTGTTTTAGGCCCCTGGAAGCATGAAAATCACTTTAAACATGCTAATTTTAGCTCTAACACTGATGATCCACCTACAAATGTGAACTGACGTTCAAAAATAAAACATTTGAAAACGGACCATTTTCCACATTTCTGAAGCATGACGTAATGGGGGGGTGTTATCTCTTTTGTCGAAAATCAGCCGTTTTTGCTCGAACATTAAATGCCTCCAAATGGTATTTAATTAACTTCCCGGGGTGAAGAAACCCTTTTTGAGAACTCAGAGTGAGTAAATTGGCCATTTTCATGCACTTTTAACCATTCCATAAATCTTGTGTTTTGGGCCCCTGGAAGCATGAAAATCACTTTAAACATGCTAATTTTAGCTCTAACACTGATGATCCACCTACAAATGTGAACTGACGTTCAAAAATAAAACATTTGAAAACGGACCATTTTCCACATTTCTGAAGCATGACGTAATGGGGGGGGTGTTATCTCTTTTGTCGAAAATCAGCCGTTTTTGCTCGAACATTAAATGCCTCCAAATGGTATTTAATTAACTTCCCGAGCCCCTGGAAGCATGAAAATCACTTTAAACATGCTAATTTTAGCTCTAACACTGATGATCCACCTACAAATGTGAACTGACGTTCAAAAATAAAACATTTGAAAACGGACCATTTTCCACATTTCTGAAGCATGACGTAATGGGGGGGTGTTATCTCTTTTGTCGAAAATCAGCCGTTTTTGCTCGAACATTAAATGCCTCCAAATGGTATTTATTTCACTTCCCGAGCCCCTGGAAGCATGAAAATCACTTTAAACATGCTAATTTTAGCTCTAACACTGATGATCCACCTACAAATGTGAACTGACGTTCAAAAATAAAACATTTGAAAACGGACCATTTTCCACATTTCTGAAGCATGACGTAATGGGGGGGTGTTATCTCTTTTGTCGAAAATCAGCCGTTTTTGCTCGAACATTAAATGCCTCCAAATGGTATTTAATTAACTTCCCGGGGTGAAGAAACCCTTTTTGAGAACTCAGAGTGAGTAAATTGGCCATTTTCATGCATTTTTAACCATTCCATAAATCTTGTGTTTTGGGACCCTGGAAGCATGAAAATCACTTTAAACATGCTAATTTTAGCTCTAACACTGATGATCCACCTACAAATGTGAACTGACGTTCAAAAATAAAACATTTGAAAACGGACCATTTTCCACATTTCTGAAGCATGACGTAATGGGGGGGTGTTATCTCTTTTGTCGAAAATCAGCCGTTTTTGCTCGAACATTAAATGCCTCCAAATGGTATTTATTAACTTCCCGAGGTGAAGAAACCCTTTTTGAGAACTCAGAGTGAGTAAATTGGCCATTTTCATGCACTTTTAACCATTCCATAAATCTTGTGTTTTGGGCCCCTGGAAGCATGAAAATCACTTTAAACATGCTAATTTTAGCTCTAACACTGATGATCCACCTACAAATGTGAACTGACGTTCAAAAATAAAACATTTGAAAACGGACCATTTTCCACATTTCTGAAGCATGACGTAATGGGGGGTGTTATCTCTTTTGTCGAAAATCTGCCGTTTTTGCTCGAACATTAAATGCCTCCAAATGGTATTTAATTAACTTCCCGGGGTGAAGAAACCCTTTTTGAGAACTCAGAGTGAGTAAATTGGCCATTTTCATGCACTTTTAACCATTCCATAAATCTTGTGTTTTGGGCCCCTGGAAGCATGAAAATCACTTTAAACATGCTAATTTTAGCTCTAACACTGATGATCCACCTACAAATGTGAACTGACGTTCAAAAATAAAACATTTGAAAACGGACCATTTTCCACATTTCTGAAGCATGACGTAATGGGGGGGTGTTATCTCTTTTGTCGAAAATCAGCCGTTTTTGCTCGAACATTAAATGCCTCCAAATGGTATTTAATTAACTTCCCGGGGTGAAGAAACCCTTTTTGAGAACTCAGAGTGAGTAAATTGGCCATTTTCATGCACTTTTAACCATTCCATAAATCTTGTGTTTTGGGCCCCTGGAAGCATGAAAATCACTTTAAACATGCTAATTTTAGCTCTAACACTGATGATCCACCTACAAATGTGAACTGACGTTCAAAAATAAAACATTTGAAAACGGACCATTTTCCACATTTCTGAAGCATGACGTAATGGGGGGGTGTTATCTCTTTTGTCGAAAATCAGCCGTTTTTGCTCGAACATTAAATGCCTCCAAATGGTATTTAATTAACTTCCCGAGCCCCTGGAAGCATGAAAATCACTTTAAACATGCTAATTTTAGCTCTAACACTGATGATCCACCTACAAATGTGAACTGACGTTCAAAAATAAAACATTTGAAAGCTGACCATTTTCCACATTTCTGAAGCATGACGTAATGGGGGGGTGTTATCTCTTTTGTCGAAAATCAGCCATTTTTGCTCGAACATTAAATGCCTCCAAATGGTATTTAATTAACTTCCCGGGGTGAAGAAACCCTTTTTGAGAACTCAGAGTGAGTAAATTGGCCATTTTCATGCACTTTTAACCATTCCATAAATCTTGTGTTTTGGGCCCCTGGAAGCATGAAAATCACTTTAAACATGCTAATTTTAGCTCTAACACTGATGATCCACCTACAAATGTGAACTGACGTTCAAAAATAAAACATTTGAAAACGGACCATTTTCCAAATTTCTGAAGCATGGCGTAACGGGGGGGTGTTATCTCTTTTGTCGAAAATCAGCCGTTTTTGCTCGAACATCAAATGCCTCCAAATGGTATTTAATTAACTTCCCGGGGTGAAGAAACCCTTTTTGAGAACTCAGAGTGAGTAAATTGGCCATTTTCATGCACTTTTAACCATTCCATAAATCTTGTGTTTTGGGCCCCTGGAAGCATGAAAATCACTTTAAACATGCTAATTTTAGCTCTAACACTGATGATCCACCTACAAATGTGAACTGACGTTCAAAAATAAAACATTTGAAAACGGACCATTTTCCACATTTCTGAAGCATGACGTAATGGGGGGGTGTTATCTCTTTTGTCGAAAATCAGCCGTTTTTGCTCGAACATTAAATGCCTCCAAATGGTATTTAATTAACTTCCCGAGCCCCTGGAAGCATGAAAATCACTTTAAACATGCTAATTTTAGCTCTAACACTGATGATCCACCTATAAATGTGAACTGACGTTCAAAAATAAAACATTTGAAAACGGACCATTTTCCACATTTCTGAAGCATGACGTAATGGGGGGGTGTTATCTCTTTTGTCGAAAATCAGCCGTTTTTGCTCGAACATTAAATGCCTCCAAATGGTATTTAATTAACTTCCCGAGCTCCTGGAAGCATGAAAATCACTTTAAACATGCTAATTTTAGCTCTAACACTGATGATCCACCTACAAATGTGAACTGACGTTCAAAAATAAAACATTTGAAAACGGACCATTTTCCACATTTCTGAAGCATGACGTAATGAGGGGGGTGTTATCTCTTTTGTCGAAAATCAGCCGTTTTTGCTCGAACAATAAATGCCTCCAAATGGTATTTATTTCACTTCCCGAGCCCCTGGAAGCATGAAAATCACTTTAAACATGCTAATTTTAGCTCTAACACTGATGATCCACCTACAAATGTGAACTGACGTTCAAAAATAAAACATTTGAAAACGGACCATTTTCCACATTTCTGAAGCATGACGTAATGGGGGGGTGTTATCTCTTTTGTCGAAAATCAGCCGTTTTTGCTCGAACATTAAATGCCTCCAAATGGTATTTAATTAACTTCCCGAGCCCCTGGAAGCATGAAAATCACTTTAAACATGCTAATTTTAGCTCTAACACTGATGATCCACCTACAAATGTGAACTGACGTTCAAAAATAAAACATTTGAAAACGGACCATTTTCCACATTTCTGAAGCATGACGTAATGGGGGGGTGTTATCTCTTTTGTCGAAAATCAGCCGTTTTTGCTCGAACAATAAATGTCTCCAAATGGTATTTATTTCACTTCCCGAGCCCCTGGAAGCATGAAAATAACTTTAAACATGCTAATTTTAGCTCTAACACTGATGATCCACCTACAAATGTGAACTGACGTTCAAAAATAAAACATTTGAAAACGGACCATTTTCCACATTTCTGAAGCATGACGTAATGGGGGGGTGTTATCTCTTTTGTCGAAAATCAGCCGTTTTTGCTCGAACATTAAATGCCTCCAAATGGTATTTAATTAACTTCCCGGGGTGAAGAAACCCTTTTTGAGAACACAGAGTGAGTAAATTGGCCATTTTCATGCACTTTTAACCATTCCATAAATCTTGTGTTTTGGGCCCCTGGAAGCATGAAAATCACTTTAAACATGCTAATTTTAGCTCTAACACTGATGATCCACCTACAAATGTGAACTGACGTTCAAAAATAAAACATTTGAAAACGGACCATTTTCCACATTTCTGAAGCATGACGTAATGGGGGGGTGTTATCTCTTTTGTCGAAAATCAGCCGTTTTTGCTCGAACATTAAATGCCTCCAAATGGTATTTAATTAACTTCCCGGGGTGAAGAAACCCTTTTTGAGAACTCAGAGTGAGTAAATTGGCCATTTTCATGCACTTTTAACCATTCCATAAATCTTGTGTTTTGGGCCCCTGGAAGCATGAAAATCACTTTAAACATGCTAATTTTAGCTCTAACACTGATGATCCACCTACAAATGTGAACTGACGTTCAAAAATAAAACATTTGAAAACGGACCATTTTCCACATTTCTGAAGCATGACGTAATGGGGGGGTGTTATCTCTTTTGTCGAAAATCAGCCGTTTTTGCTCGAACATTAAATGCCTCCAAATGGTATTTAATTAACTTCCCGAGCCCCTGGAAGCATGAAAATCACTTTAAACATGCTAATTTTAGCTCTAACACTGATGATCCACCTACAAATGTGAACTGACGTTCAAAAATAAAACATTTGAAAACGGACCATTTTCCACATTTCTGAAGCATGACGTAATGGGGGGGTGTTATCTCTTTTGTCGAAAATCAGCCGTTTTTGCTCGAACATTAAATGCCTCCAAATGGTATTTATTTCACTTCCCGAGCCCCTGGAAGCATGAAAATCACTTTAAACATGCTAATTTTAGCTCTAACACTGATGATCCACCTACAAATGTGAACTGACGTTCAAAAATAAAACATTTGAAAACGGACCATTTTCCACATTTCTGAAGCATGACGTAATGGGGGGGTGTTATCTATTTTGTCGAAAATCAGCCGTTTTTGCTCGAACATTAAATGCCTCCAAATGGTATTTAATTAACTTCCCGGGGTGAAGAAACCCTTTTTGAGAACTCAGAGTGAGTAAATTGGCCATTTTCATGCACTTTTAACCATTCCATAAATCTTGTGTTTTGGGCCCCTGGAAGCATGAAAATCACTTTAAACATGCTAATTTTAGCTCTAACACTGATGATCCACCTACAAATGTGAACTGACGTTCAAAAATAAAACATTTGAAAACGGACCATTTTCCACATTTCTGAAGCATGACGTAATGGGGGGGGTGTTATCTCTTTTGTCGAAAATCAGCCGTTTTTGCTCGAACATTAAATGCCTCCAAATGGTATTTAATTAACTTCCCGGGGTGAAGAAACCCTTTTTGAGAACTCAGAGTGAGTAAATTGGCCATTTTCATGCACTTTTAACCATTCCATAAATCTTGTGTTTTGGGCCCCTGGAAGCATGAAAATCACTTTAAACATGCTAATTTTAGCTCTAACACTGATGATCCACCTACAAATGTGAACTGACGTTCAAAAATAAAACATTTGAAAACGGACCATTTTCCACATTTCTGAAGCATGACGTAATGGGGGGGTGTTATCTCTTTTGTCGAAAATCAGCCGTTTTTGCTCGAACATTAAATGCCTCCAAATGGTATTTAATTAACTTCCCGAGCCCCTGGAAGCATGAAAATCACTTTAAACATGCTAATTTTAGCTCTAACACTGATGATCCACCTACAAATGTTAACTGACGTTCAAAAATAAAACATTTGAAAGCTGACCATTTTCCACATTTCTGAAGCATGACGTAATGGGGGGGTGTTATCTCTTTTGTCGAAAATGAGCCGTTTTTGCTCGAACATTAAATGCCTCCAAATGGTATTTATTTCACTTCCCGAACCCCTGGAAGCATGAAAATCACTTTAAACATGCTAATTTGAGCTCTAACACTGATGATCCACCTACAAATGTGAACTGACGTTCAAAAATAAAACATTTGAAAGCTGACCATTTTCCACATTTCTGAAGCATGACGTAATGGGGGGGTGTTATCTCTTTTGTCGAAAATCAGCCGTTTTTGCTCGAACATTAAATGCCTCCAAATGGTATTTAATTAACTTCCCGGGGTGAAGAAACCCTTTTTGAGAACTCAGAGTGAGTAAATTGGCCATTTTCATGCACTTTTAACCATTCCATAAATCTTGTGTTTTGGGCCCCTGGAAGCATGAAAATCACTTTAAACATGCTAATTTTAGCTCTAACACTGATGATCCACCTACAAATGTGAACTGACGTTCAAAAATAAAACATTTGAAAACGGACCATTTTCCACATTTCTGAAGCATGACGTAATGGGGGGGGTGTTATCTCTTTTGTCGAAAATCAGCCGTTTTTGCTCGAATATTAAATGCCTCCAAATGGTATTTAATTAACTTCCCGGGGTGAAGAAACCCTTTTTGAGAACTCAGAGTGAGTAAATTGGCCATTTTCATGCACTTTTAACCATTCCATAAATCTTGTGTTTTGGGCCCCTGGAAGCATGAAAATCACTTTAAACATGCTAATTTTAGCTCTAACACTGATGATCCACCTACAAATGTGAACTGACGTTCAAAAATAAAACATTTGAAAACGGACCATTTTCCACATTTCTGAAGCATGACGTAATGGGGGGGTGTTATCTCTTTTGTCGAAAATCAGCCGTTTTTGCTCGAACATTAAATGCCTCCAAATGGTATTTAATTAACTTCCCGGGGTGAAGAAACCCTTTTTGAGAACTCAGAGTGAGTAAATTGGCCATTTTCATGCACTTTTAACCATTCCATAAATCTTGTGTTTTGGGCCCCTGGAAGCATGAAAATCACTTTAAACATGCTAATTTTAGCTCTAACACTGATGATCCACCTACAAATGTGAACTGACGTTCAAAAATAAAACATTTGAAAACGGACCATTTTCCACATTTCTGAAGCATGACGTAATGGGGGGGTGTTATCTCTTTTGTCGAAAATCAGCCGTTTTTGCTCGAACATTAAATGCCTCCAAATGGTATTTAATTAACTTCCCGAGCCCCTGGAAGCATGAAAATCACTTTAAACATGCTAATTTTAGCTCTAACACTGATGATCCACCTACAAATGTGAACTGACGTTCAAAAATAAAACATTTGAAAACGGACCATTTTCCACATTTCTGAAGCATGACGTAATGGGGGGGTGTTATCTCTTTTGTCGAAAATCAGCCGTTTTTGCTCGAACATTAAATGCCTCCAAATGGTGTTTATTTCACTTCCCGAGCCCCTGGAAGCATGAAAATCACTTTAAACATGCTAATTTTAGCTCTAACACTGATGATCCACCTACAAATGTGAACTGACGTTCAAAAATAAAACATTTGAAAACGGACCATTTTCCACATTTCTGAAGCATGACGTAATAGGGGGTGTTATCTCTTTTGTCGAAAATCAGCCGTTTTTGCTCGAACATTAAATGCCTCCAAATGGTATTTAATTAACTTCCCGGGGTGAAGAAACCCTTTTTGAGAACTCAGAGTGAGTAAATTGGCCATTTTCATGCACTTTTAACCATTCCATAAATCTTGTGTTTTGGGCCCCTGGAAGCATGAAAATCACTTTAAACATGCTAATTTTAGCTCTAACATTGATGATCCACCTACAAATGTGAACTGACGTTCAAAAATAAAACATTTGAAAACGGACCATTTTCCACATTTCTGAAGCATGACGTAACGGGGGGGTGTTATCTCTTTTGTCGAAAATCAGCCGTTTTTGCTCGAACATCAAATGCCTCCAAATGGTATTTAATTAACTTCCCGAGCCCCTGGAAGCATGAAAATCACTTTAAACATGCTAATTTTAGCTCTAACACTGATGATCCACCTACAAATGTGAACTGACGTTCAAAAATAAAACATTTGAAAACGGACCATTTTCCACATTTCTGAAGCATGACGTAATGGGGGGGTGTTATCTCTTTTGTCGAAAATCAGCCGTTTTTGCTCGAACATTAAATGCCTCCAAATGGTATTTAATTAACTTCCCGAGCCCCTGGAAGCATGAAAATCACTTTAAACATGCTAATTTTAGCTATAACACTGATGATCCACCTACAAATGTGAACTGACGTTCAAAAATAAAACATTTGAAAACGGACCATTTTCCACATTTCTGAAGCATGACGTAACGGGGGGGTGTTATCTCTTTTGTCGAAAATCAGCCGTTTTTGCTCGAACATCAAATGCCTCCAAATGGTATTTAATTAACTTCCCGGGGTGAAGAAACCCTTTTTGAGAACTCAGAGTGAGTAAATTGGCCATTTTCATGCACTTTTAACCATTCCATAAATCTTGTGTTTTGGGCCCCTGGAAGCATGAAAATCACTTTAAATATGCTAATTTTAGCTCTAACACTGATGATCCAACTACAAATGTGAACTGACGTTCAAAAATAAAACATTTGAAAACGGACCATTTTCCACATTTCTGAAGCATGACGTAATGGGGGGGTGTTATCTCTTTTGTCGAAAATCAGCCGTTTTTGCTCGAACATTAAATGCCTCCAAATGGTATTTAATTAACTTCCCGAGCCCCTGGAAGCATGAAAATCACTTTAAACATGCTAATTTTAGCTCTAACACTGATGATCCACCTACAAATGTGAACTGACGTTCAAAAATAAAACATTTGAAAACGGACCATTTTCCACATTTCTGAAGCATGACGTAATGGGGGGGGGTGTTATCTCTTTTGTCGAAAATCAGCCGTTTTTGCTCGAACATTAAATGCCTCCAAATTGTATTTAATTAACTTCCCGAGCCCCTGGAAGCATGAAAATCACTTTAAACATGCTAATTTTAGCTCTAACACTGATGATCCACCTACAAATGTGAACTGACGTTCAAAAATAAAACATTTGAAAACGGACCATTTTCCACATTTCTGAAGCATGACGTAATGAGGGGGGTGTTATCTCTTTTGTCGAAAATCAGCCGTTTTTGCTCGAACAATAAATGCCTCCAAATGGTATTTATTTCACTTCCCGAGCCCCTGGAAGCATGAAAATCACTTTAAACATGCTAATTTTAGCTCTAACACTGATGATCCACCTACAAATGTGAACTGACGTTCAAAAATAAAACATTTGAAAACGGACCATTTTCCACATTTCTGAAGCATGACGTAATGGGGGGGTGTTATCTCTTTCGTCGAAAATCAGCCGTTTTTGCTCGAACATTAAATGCCTCCAAATGGTATTTAATTAACTTCCCGGGGTGAAGAAACCCTTTTTGAGAACTCAGAGTGAGTAAATTGGCCATTTTCATGCACTTTTAACCATTCCATAAATCTTGTTTTTTGGGCCCCTGGAAGCATGAAAATTACTTTAAACATGCCAATTTTAGCTCCAACACTGATGATCCACCTACAAATGTGAACTGACGTTCAAAAATAAAACATTTGAAAACGGACCATTTTCCACATTTCTGAAGCATGACGTAATGGGGGGGTGTTATCTCTTTTGTCGAAAATCAGCCGTTTTTGCTCGAAAATTAAATGCCTCCAAATGGTATTTAATTAACTTCCCGGGGTGAAGAAACCCTTTTTGAGAACTCAGAGTGAGTAAATTGGCCATTTTCATGCACTTTTAACCATTCCATAAATCTTGTGTTTTGGGCCCCTGGAAGCATGAAAATCACTTTAAACATGCTAATTTTAGCTCTAACACTGATGATCCACCTACAAATGTGAACTGACGTTCAAAAATAAAACATTTGAAAACGGACCATTTTCCACATTTCTGAAGCATGACGTAATGGGGGGGTGTTATCTCTTTTGTCGAAAATCAGCCGTTTTTGCTCGAACATTAAATGCCTCCAAATGGTATTTAATTAACTTCCCGAGCCCCTGGAAGCATGAAAATCACTTTAAACATGCTAATTTTAGCTCTAACACTGATGATCCACCTACAAATGTGAACTGACGTTCAAAAATAAAACATTTGAAAACGGACCATTTTCCACATTTCTGAAGCATGACGTAATGGGGGGGGGGTGTTATCTCTTTTGTCGAAAATCAGCCGTTTTTGCTCGAACATTAAATGCCTCCAAATGGTATTTATTTCACTTCCCGAGCCCCTGGAAGCATGAAAATCACTTTAAACATGCTAATTTTAGCTCTAACACTGATGATCCACCTACAAATGTGAACTGACGTTCAAAAATAAAACATTTGAAAACGGACCATTTTCCACATTTCTGAAGCATGACGTAACGGGGGGGGTGTTATCTCTTTTGTCGAAAATCAGCCGTTTTTGCTCGAACATCAAATGCCTCCAAATGGTATTTAATTAACTTCCCGGGGTGAAGAAACCCTTTTTGAGAACTCAGAGTGAGTAAATTGGCCATTTTCATGCACTTTTAACCATTCCATAAATCTTGTGTTTTGGGCCCCTGGAAGCATGAAAATCACTTTAAACATGCTAATTTTAGCTCTAACACTGATGATCCACCTACAAATGTGAACTGACGTTCAAAAATAAAACATTTGAAAACGGACCATTTTCCACATTTCTGAAGCATGACGTAATGGGGGGGGTGTTATCTCTTTTGTCGAAAATCAGCCGTTTTTGCTCGAACATTAAATGCCTCCAAATGGTATTTAATTAACTTCCCGAGCCCCTGGAAGCATGAAAATCACTTTAAACATGCTAATTTTAGCTCTAACACTGATGATCCACCTACAAATGTGAACTGACGTTCAAAAATAAAACATTTGAAAACGGACCATTTTCCACATTTCTGAAGCATGACGTAATGGGGGGGGTGTTATCTCTTTTGTCGAAAATCAGCCGTTTTTGCTCGAACATTAAATGCCTCCAAATTGTATTTAATTAACTTCCCGAGCCCCTGGAAGCATGAAAATCACTTTAAACATGCTAATTTTAGCTCTAACACTGATGATCCACCTACAAATGTGAACTGACGTTCAAAAATAAAACATTTGAAAACGGACCATTTTCCACATTTCTGAAGCATGACGTAATGAGGGGGGTGTTATCTCTTTTGTCGAAAATCAGCCGTTTTTGCTCGAACAATAAATGCCTCCAAATGGTATTTATTTCACTTCCCGAGCCCCTGGAAGCATGAAAATCACTTTAAACATGCTAATTTTAGCTCTAACACTGATGATCCACCTACAAATGTGAACTGACGTTCAAAAATAAAACATTTGAAAACGGACCATTTTCCACATTTCTGAAGCATGACGTAATGGGGGGGGTGTTATCTCTTTTGTCGAAAATCAGCCGTTTTTGCTCGAACATTAAATGCCTCCAAATGGTATTTAATTAACTTCCCGGGGTGAAGAAACCCTTTTTGAGAACTCAGAGTGAGTAAATTGGCCATTTCCATGCACTTTTAACCATTCCATAAATCTTGTGTTTTGGGCCCCTGGAAGCATGAAAATCACTTTAAACATGCTAATTTTAGCTCTAACACTGATGATCCACCTACAAATGTGAACTGATGTTCAAAAATAAAACATTTGAAAACGGACCATTTTCCACATTTCTGAAGCATGACGTAATGGGGGGGTGGTTATCTCTTTTGTCGAAAATCAGCCGTTAATGCTCGAACATTAAATGCCTCCAAATGGTATTTAATTAACTTCCCGGGGTGAAGAAACCCTTTTTGAGAACTCAGAGTGAGTAAATTGGCCATTTTCATGCACTTTTAACCATTCCATAAATCTTGTGTTTTGGGCCCCTGGAAGCATGAAAATCACTTTAAACATGCTAATTTTAGCTCTAACACTGATGATCCACCTACAAATGTGAACTGACGTTCAAAAATAAAACATTTGAAAATGGACCATTTTCCACATTTCTGAAGCATGACGTAATGGGGGGGGTGTTATCTCTTTTGTCGAAAATCAGCCGTTTTTGCTCGAACATTAAATGCCTCCAAATGGTATTTAATTAACTTCCCGGGGTGAAGAAACCCTTTTTGAGAACTCAGAGTGAGTAAATTGGCCATTTTCATGCACTTTTAACCATTCCATAAATCTTGTGTTTTGGGCCCCTGGAAGCATGAAAATCACTTTAAACATGCTAATTTTAGCTCTAACACTGATGATCCACCTACAAATGTGAACTGACGTTCAAAAATAAAACATTTGAAAACGGACCATTTTCCACATTTCTGAAGCATGACGTAATGGGGGGGTGTTATCTCTTTTGTCGAAAATCAGCCGTTTTTGCTCGAACATTAAATGCCTCCAAATGGTATTTAATTAACTTCCCGGGGTGAAGAAACCCTTTTTGAGAACTCAGAGTGAGTAAATTGGCCATTTTCATGCACTTTTAACCATTCCATAAATCTTGTGTTTTGGGCCCCTGGAAGCATGAAAATCACTTTAAACATGCTAATTTTAGCTCTAACACTGATGATCCACCTACAAATGTGAACTGACGTTCAAAAATAAAACATTTGAAAACGGACCATTTTCCACATTTCTGAAGCATGACGTAACGGGGGGGTGTTATCTCTTTTGTCGAAAATCAGCCGTTTTTGCTCGAACATCAAATGCCTCCAAATGGTATTTAATTAACTTCCCGGGGTGAAGAAACCCTTTTTGAGAACTCAGAGTGAGTAAATTGGCCATTTTCATGCACTTTTAACCATTCCATAAATCTTGTGTTTTGGGCCCCTGGAAGCATGAAAATCACTTTAAATATGCTAATTTTAGCTCTAACACTGATGATCCAACTACAAATGTGAACTGACGTTCAAAAATAAAACATTTGAAAACGGACCATTTTCCACATTTCTGAAGCATGACGTAATGGGGGGGTGTTATCTCTTTTGTCGAAAATCAGCCGTTTTTGCTCGAACATTAAATGCCTCCAAATGGTATTTAATTAACTTCCCGAGCCCCTGGAAGCATGAAAATCACTTTAAACATGCTAATTTTAGCTCTAACACTGATGATCCACCTACAAATGTGAACTGACGTTCAAAAATAAAACATTTGAAAACGGACCATTTTCCACATTTCTGAAGCATGACGTAATGGGGGGGTGTTATCTCTTTTGTCGAAAATCAGCCGTTTTTGCTCGAACATCAAATGCCTCCAAATGGTATTTAATTAACTTCCCGGGGTGAAGAAACCCTTTTTGAGAACTCAGAGTGAGTAAATTGGCCATTTTCATGCACTTTTAACCATTCCATAAATCTTGTGTTTTGGGCCCCTGGAAGCATGAAAATCACTTTAAATATGCTAATTTTAGCTCTAACACTGATGATCCAACTACAAATGTGAACTGACGTTCAAAAATAAAACATTTGAAAACGGACCATTTTCCACATTTCTGAAGCATGACGTAATGGGGGGGTGTTATCTCTTTTGTCGAAAATCAGCCGTTTTTGCTCGAACATTAAATGCCTCCAAATGGTATTTAATTAACTTCCCGAGCCCCTGGAAGCATGAAAATCACTTTAAACATGCTAATTTTAGCTCTAACACTGATGATCCACCTACAAATGTGAACTGACGTTCAAAAATAAAACATTTGAAAACGGACCATTTTCCACATTTCTGAAGCATGACGTAATGGGGGGGGGTGTTATCTCTTTTGTCGAAAATCAGCCGTTTTTGCTCGAACATTAAATGCCTCCAAATTGTATTTAATTAACTTCCCGAGCCCCTGGAAGCATGAAAATCACTTTAAACATGCTAATTTTAGCTCTAACACTGATGATCCACCTACAAATGTGAACTGACGTTCAAAAATAAAACATTTGAAAACGGACCATTTTCCACATTTCTGAAGCATGACGTAATGAGGGGGGTGTTATCTCTTTTGTCGAAAATCAGCCGTTTTTGCTCGAACAATAAATGCCTCCAAATGGTATTTATTTCACTTCCCGAGCCCCTGGAAGCATGAAAATCACTTTAAACATGCTAATTTTAGCTCTAACACTGATGATCCACCTACAAATGTGAACTGACGTTCAAAAATAAAACATTTGAAAACGGACCATTTTCCACATTTCTGAAGCATGACGTAATGGGGGGGTGTTATCTCTTTCGTCGAAAATCAGCCGTTTTTGCTCGAACATTAAATGCCTCCAAATGGTATTTAATTAACTTCCCGGGGTGAAGAAACCCTTTTTGAGAACTCAGAGTGAGTAAATTGGCCATTTTCATGCACTTTTAACCATTCCATAAATCTTGTTTTTTGGGCCCCTGGAAGCATGAAAATTACTTTAAACATGCTAATTTTAGCTCTAACACTGATGATCCACCTACAAATGTGAACTGACGTTCAAAAATAAAACATTTGAAAACGGACCATTTTCCACATTTCTGAAGCATGACGTAATGGGGGGGTGTTATCTCTTTTGTCGAAAATCAGCCGTTTTTGCTCGAAAATTAAATGCCTCCAAATGGTATTTAATTAACTTCCCGGGGTGAAGAAACCCTTTTTGAGAACTCAGAGTGAGTAAATTGGCCATTTTCATGCACTTTTAACCATTCCATAAATCTTGTGTTTTGGGCCCCTGGAAGCATGAAAATCACTTTAAACATGCTAATTTTAGCTCTAACACTGATGATCCACCTACAAATGTGAACTGACGTTCAAAAATAAAACATTTGAAAACGGACCATTTTCCACATTTCTGAAGCATGACGTAACGGGGGGGGGTGTTATCTCTTTTGTCGAAAATCAGCCGTTTTTGCTCGAACATCAAATGCCTCCAAATGGTATTTAATTAACTTCCCGGGGTGAAGAAACCCTTTTTGAGAACTCAGAGTGAGTAAATTGGCCATTTTCATGCACTTTTAACCATTCCATAAATCTTGTGTTTTGGGCCCCTGGAAGCATGAAAATCACTTTAAATATGCTAATTTTAGCTCTAAAACTGATGATCCAACTACAAATGTGAACTGACGTTCAAAAATAAAACATTTGAAAACGGACCATTTTCCACATTTCTGAAGCATGACGTAATGGGGGGGTGTTATCTCTTTTGTCGAAAATCAGCCGTTTTTGCTCGAACATTAAATGCCTCCAAATGGTATTTAATTAACTTCCCGAGCCCCTGGAAGCATGAAAATCACTTTAAACATGCTAATTTTAGCTCTAACACTGATGATCCACCTACAAATGTGAACTGACGTTCAAAAATAAAACATTTGAAAACGGACCATTTTCCACATTTCTGAAGCATGACGTAATGGGGGGGGGTGTTATCTCTTTTGTCGAAAATCAGCCGTTTTTGCTCGAACATTAAATGCCTCCAAATTGTATTTAATTAACTTCCCGAGCCCCTGGAAGCATGAAAATCACTTTAAACATGCTAATTTTAGCTCTAACACTGATGATCCACCTACAAATGTGAACTGACGTTCAAAAATAAAACATTTGAAAACGGACCATTTTCCACATTTCTGAAGCATGACGTAATGAGGGGGGTGTTATCTCTTTTGTCGAAAATCAGCCGTTTTTGCTCGAACAATAAATGCCTCCAAATGGTATTTATTTCACTTCCCGAGCCCCTGGAAGCATGAAAATCACTTTAAACATGCTAATTTTAGCTCTAACACTGATGATCCACCTACAAATGTGAACTGACGTTCAAAAATAAAACATTTGAAAACGGACCATTTTCCACATTTCTGAAGCATGACGTAATGGGGGGGTGTTATCTCTTTCGTCGAAAATCAGCTGTTTTTGCTCGAACATTAAATGCCTCCAAATGGTATTTAATTAACTTCCCGGGGTGAAGAAACCCTTTTTGAGAACTCAGAGTGAGTAAATTGGCCATTTTCATGCACTTTTAACCATTCCATAAATCTTGTTTTTTGGGCCCCTGGAAGCATGAAAATTACTTTAAACATGCTAATTTTAGCTCTAACACTGATGATCCACCTACAAATGTGAACTGACGTTCAAAAATAAAACATTTGAAAACGGACCATTTTCCACATTTCTGAAGCATGACGTAATGGGGGGGTGTTATCTCTTTTGTCGAAAATCAGCCGTTTTTGCTCGAACATTAAATGCCTCCAAATGGTATTTAATTAACTTCCCGAGCCCCTGGAAGCATGAAAATCACTTTAAACATGCTAATTTTAGCTCTAACACTGATGATCCACCTACAAATGTGAACTGACGTTCAAAAATAAAACATTTGAAAACGGACCATTTTCCACATTTCTGAAGCATGACGTAATGGGGGGGGGTGTTATCTCTTTTGTCGAAAATCAGCCGTTTTTGCTCGAACATTAAATGCCTCCAAATGGTATTTATTTCACTTCCCGAGCCCCTGGAAGCATGAAAATCACTTTAAACATGCTAATTTTAGCTCTAACACTGATGATCCACCTACAAATGTGAACTGACGTTCAAAAATAAAACATTTGAAAACGGACCATTTTCCACATTTCTGAAGCATGACGTAATGGGGGGGTGTTATCTCTTTTGTCGAAAATCAGCCGTTTTTGCTCGAAAATTAAATGCCTCCAAATGGTATTTAATTAACTTCCCGGGGTGAAGAAACCCTTTTTGAGAACTCAGAGTGAGTAAATTGGCCATTTTCATGCACTTTTAACCATTCCATAAATCTTGTGTTTTGGGCCCCTGGAAGCATGAAAATCACTTTAAACATGCTAATTTTAGCTCTAACACTGATGATCCACCTACAAATGTGAATTGACGTTCAAAAATAAAACATTTGAAAACGGACCATTTTCCACATTTCTGAAGCATGACGTAATGGGGGGGTGTTATCTCTTTTGTCGAAAATCAGCCGTTTTTGCTCGAACATTAAATGCCTCCAAATGGTATTTAATTAACTTCCCGAGCCTCTGGAAGCATGAAAATCACTTTAAACATGCTAATTTTAGCTCTAACACTGATGATCCACCTACAAATGTGAACTGACGTTCAAAAATAAAACATTTGAAAACGGACCATTTTCCACATTTCTGAAGCATGACGTAATGGGGGGGGTGTTATCTCTTTTGTCGAAAATCAGCCGTTTTTGCTCGAACATTAAATGCCTCCAAATGGTATTTATTTCACTTCCCGAGCCCCTGGAAGCATGAAAATCACTTTAAACATGCTAATTTTAGCTCTAACACTGATGATCCACCTACAAATGTGAACTGACGTTCAAAAATAAAACATTTGAAAACGGACCATTTTCCACATTTCTGAAGCATGACGTAATGGGGGGGTGTTATCTCTTTTGTCGAAAATCAGCCGTTTTTGCTCGAACATTAAATGCCTCCAAATGGTATTTAATTAACTTCCCGGGGTGAAGAAACCCTTTTTGAGAACTCAGAGTGAGTAAATTGGCCATTTTCATGCACTTTTAACCATTCCATAAATCTTGTGTTTTGGGCCCCTGGAAGCATGAAAATCACTTTAAACATGCTAATTTTAGCTCTAACACTGATGATCCACCTACAAATGTGAACTGACGTTCAAAAATAAAACATTTGAAAACGGACCATTTTCCACATTTCTGAAGCATGACGTAATGGGGGGGTGTTATCTCTTTTGTCGAAAATCAGCAGTTTTTGCTCGAACATTAAATGCCTCCAAATGGTATTTAATTAACTTCCCGGGGTGAAGAAACCCTTTTTGAGAACTCAGAGTGAGTAAATTGGCCATTTTCATGCACTTTTAACCTTTCCATAAATCTTGTGTTTTGGGCCCCTGGAAGCATGAAAATCACTTTAAACATGCTAATTTTAGCTCTAACACTGATGATCCACCTACAAATGTGAACTGACGTTCAAAAATAAAACATTTGAAAACGGACCATTTTCCACATTTCTGAAGCATGACGTAATGGGGGGGTGTTATCTCTTTTGTCGAAAATCAGCCGTTTTTGCTCGAACATTAAATGCCTCCAAATGGTATTTAATTAACTTCCCGGGGTGAAGAAACCCTTTTTGAGAACTCAGAGTGAGTAAATTGGCCATTTTCATGCACTTTTAACCATTCCATAAATCTTGTGTTTTGGGCCCCTGGAAGCATGAAAATCACTTTAAACATGCTAATTTTAGCTCTAACACTGATGATCCACCTACAAATGTGAACTGACGTTCAAAAATAAAACATTTGAAAACGGACCATTTTCCACATTTCTGAAGCATGACGTAATGGGGGGGTGTTATCTCTTTTGTCGAAAATCAGCCGTTTTTGCTCGAACATTAAATGCCTCCAAATGGTATTTAATTAACTTCCCGGGGTGAAGAAACCCTTTTTGAGAACTCAGAGTGAGTAAATTGGCCATTTTCATGCACTTTTAACCATTCCATAAATCTTGTGTTTTGGGCCCCTGGAAGCATGAAAATCACTTTAAACATGCTAATTTTAGCTCTAACACTGATGATCCACCTACAAATGTGAACTGACGTTCAAAAATAAAACATTTGAAAACGGACCATTTTCCACATTTCTGAAGCATGACGTAATGGGGGGGTGTTATCTCTTTTGTCGAAAATCAGCCGTTTTTGCTCGAACATTAAATGCCTCCAAATGCTATTTAATTAACTTCCCGAGCCCCTGGAAGCATGAAAATCACTTTAAACATGCTAATTTTAGCTCTAACACTGATGATCCACCTACAAATGTGAACTGACGTTCAAAAATAAAACATTTGAAAACTGACCATTTTCCACATTTCTGAAGCATGACGTAATGGGGGGGTGTTATCTCTTTTGTCGAAAATCAGCCGTTTTTGCTCGAACATTAAATGCCTCCAAATGGTATTTAATTAACTTCCCGAGCCCCTGGAAGCATGAAAATCACTTTAAACATGCTAATTTTAGCTCTAACACTGATGATCCACCTACAAATGTGAACTGACGTTCAAAAATAAAACATTTGAAAACGGACCATTTTCCACATTTCTGAAGCATGACGTAATGGGGGGGGGTGTTATCTCTTTTGTCGAAAATCAGCCGTTTTTGCTCGAACATTAAATGCCTCCAAATTGTATTTAATTAACTTCCCGAGCCCCTGGAAGCATGAAAATCACTTTAAACATGCTAATTTTAGCTCTAACACTGATGATCCACCTACAAATGTGAACTGACGTTCAAAAATAAAACATTTGAAAACGGACCATTTTCCACATTTCTGAAGCATGACGTAATGAGGGGGGTGTTATCTCTTTTGTCGAAAATCAGCCGTTTTTGCTCGAACAATAAATGCCTCCAAATGGTATTTATTTCACTTCCCGAGCCCCTGGAAGCATGAAAATCACTTTAAACATGCTAATTTTAGCTCTAACACTGATGATCCACCTACAAATGTGAACTGACGTTCAAAAATAAAACATTTGAAAACGGACCATTTTCCACATTTCTGAAGCATGACGTAATGGGGGGGTGTTATCTCTTTCGTCGAAAATCAGCCGTTTTTGCTCGAACATTAAATGCCTCCAAATGGTATTTAATTAACTTCCCGGGGTGAAGAAACCCTTTTTGAGAACTCAGAGTGAGTAAATTGGCCATTTTCATGCACTTTTAACCATTCCATAAATCTTGTTTTTTGGGCCCCTGGAAGCATGAAAATTACTTTAAACATGCTAATTTTAGCTCTAACACTGATGATCCACCTACAAATGTGAACTGACGTTCAAAAATAAAACATTTGAAAACGGACCATTTTCCACATTTCTGAAGCATGACGTAATGGGGGGGTGTTATCTCTTTTGTCGAAAATCAGCCGTTTTTGCTCGAACATTAAATGCCTCCAAATGGTATTTAATTAACTTCCCGAGCCCCTGGAAGCATGAAAATCACTTTAAACATGCTAATTTTAGCTCTAACACTGATGATCCACCTACAAATGTGAACTGACGTTCAAAAATAAAACATTTGAAAACGGACCATTTTCCACATTTCTGAAGCATGACGTAATGGGGGGGGGTGTTATCTCTTTTGTCGAAAATCAGCCGTTTTTGCTCGAACATTAAATGCCTCCAAATGGTATTTATTTCACTTCCCGAGCCCCTGGAAGCATGAAAATCACTTTAAACATGCTAATTTTAGCTCTAACACTGATGATCCACCTACAAATGTGAACTGACGTTCAAAAATAAAACATTTGAAAACGGACCATTTTCCACATTTCTGAAGCATGACGTAATGGGGGGGTGTTATCTCTTTTGTCGAAAATCAGCCGTTTTTGCTCGAAAATTAAATGCCTCCAAATGGTATTTAATTAACTTCCCGGGGTGAAGAAACCCTTTTTGAGAACTCAGAGTGAGTAAATTGGCCATTTTCATGCACTTTTAACCATTCCATAAATCTTGTGTTTTGGGCCCCTGGAAGCATGAAAATCACTTTAAACATGCTAATTTTAGCTCTAACACTGATGATCCACCTACAAATGTGAATTGACGTTCAAAAATAAAACATTTGAAAACGGACCATTTTCCACATTTCTGAAGCATGACGTAATGGGGGGGTGTTATCTCTTTTGTCGAAAATCAGCCGTTTTTGCTCGAACATTAAATGCCTCCAAATGGTATTTAATTAACTTCCCGAGCCCCTGGAAGCATGAAAATCACTTTAAACATGCTAATTTTAGCTCTAACACTGATGATCCACCTACAAATGTGAACTGACGTTCAAAAATAAAACATTTGAAAACGGACCATTTTCCACATTTCTGAAGCATGACGTAATGGGGGGGGTGTTATCTCTTTTGTCGAAAATCAGCCGTTTTTGCTCGAACATTAAATGCCTCCAAATGGTATTTATTTCACTTCCCGAGCCCCTGGAAGCATGAAAATCACTTTAAACATGCTAATTTTAGCTCTAACACTGATGATCCACCTACAAATGTGAACTGACGTTCAAAAATAAAACATTTGAAAACGGACCATTTTCCACATTTCTGAAGCATGACGTAATGGGGGGGTGTTATCTCTTTTGTCGAAAATCAGCCGTTTTTGCTCGAACATTAAATGCCTCCAAATGGTATTTAATTAACTTCCCGGGGTGAAGAAACCCTTTTTGAGAACTCAGAGTGAGTAAATTGGCCATTTTCATGCACTTTTAACCATTCCATAAATCTTGTGTTTTGGGCCCCTGGAAGCATGAAAATCACTTTAAACATGCTAATTTTAGCTCTAACACTGATGATCCACCTACAAATGTGAACTGACGTTCAAAAATAAAACATTTGAAAACGGACCATTTTCCACATTTCTGAAGCATGACGTAATGGGGGGGTGTTATCTCTTTTGTCGAAAATCAGCAGTTTTTGCTCGAACATTAAATGCCTCCAAATGGTATTTAATTAACTTCCCGGGGTGAAGAAACCCTTTTTGAGAACTCAGAGTGAGTAAATTGGCCATTTTCATGCACTTTTAACCTTTCCATAAATCTTGTGTTTTGGGCCCCTGGAAGCATGAAAATCACTTTAAACATGCTAATTTTAGCTCTAACACTGATGATCCACCTACAAATGTGAACTGACGTTCAAAAATAAAACATTTGAAAACGGACCATTTTCCACATTTCTGAAGCATGACGTAATGGGGGGGTGTTATCTCTTTTGTCGAAAATCAGCCGTTTTTGCTCGAACATTAAATGCCTCCAAATGGTATTTAATTAACTTCCCGGGGTGAAGAAACCCTTTTTGAGAACTCAGAGTGAGTAAATTGGCCATTTTCATGCACTTTTAACCATTCCATAAATCTTGTGTTTTGGGCCCCTGGAAGCATGAAAATCACTTTAAACATGCTAATTTTAGCTCTAACACTGATGATCCACCTACAAATGTGAACTGACGTTCAAAAATAAAACATTTGAAAACGGACCATTTTCCACATTTCTGAAGCATGACGTAATGGGGGGGTGTTATCTCTTTTGTCGAAAATCAGCCGTTTTTGCTCGAACATTAAATGCCTCCAAATGGTATTTAATTAACTTCCCGGGGTGAAGAAACCCTTTTTGAGAACTCAGAGTGAGTAAATTGGCCATTTTCATGCACTTTTAACCATTCCATAAATCTTGTGTTTTGGGCCCCTGGAAGCATGAAAATCACTTTAAACATGCTAATTTTAGCTCTAACACTGATGATCCACCTACAAATGTGAACTGACGTTCAAAAATAAAACATTTGAAAACGGACCATTTTCCACATTTCTGAAGCATGACGTAATGGGGGGGTGTTATCTCTTTTGTCGAAAATCAGCCGTTTTTGCTCGAACATTAAATGCCTCCAAATGCTATTTAATTAACTTCCCGAGCCCCTGGAAGCATGAAAATCACTTTAAACATGCTAATTTTAGCTCTAACACTGATGATCCACCTACAAATGTGAACTGACGTTCAAAAATAAAACATTTGAAAACTGACCATTTTCCACATTTCTGAAGCATGACGTAATGGGGGGGTGTTATCTCTTTTGTCGAAAATCAGCCGTTTTTGCTCGAACATTAAATGCCTCCAAATGGTATTTAATTAACTTCCCGAGCCCCTGGAAGCATGAAAATCACTTTAAACATGCTAATTTTAGCTCTAACACTGATGATCCACCTACAAATGTGAACTGACGTTCAAAAATAAAACATTTGAAAACGGACCATTTTCCACATTTCTGAAGCATGACGTAATGGGGGGGTGTTATCTCTTTTGTCGAAAATCAGCAGTTTTTGCTCGAACATTAAATGCCTCCAAATGGTATTTAATTAACTTCCCGGGGTGAAGAAACCCTTTTTGAGAACTCAAAGTGAGTAAATTGGCCATTTTCATGCACTTTTAACCATTCCATAAATCTTGTGTTTTGGGCCCCTGGAAGCATGAAAATCACTTTAAACATGCTAATTTTAGCTCTAACACTGATGATCCACCTACAAATGTGAACTGACGTTCAAAAATAAAACATTTGAAAACGGACCATTTTCCACATTTCTGAAGCATGACGTAATGGGGGGGTGTTATCTCTTTTGTCGAAAATCAGCCGTTTTTGCTCGAACATTAAATGCCTCCAAATGGTATTTAATTAACTTCCCGGGGTGAAGAAACCCTTTTTGAGAACTCAGAGTGAGTAAATTGGCCATTTTCATGCACTTTTAACCATTCCATAAATCTTGTGTTTTGGGCCCCTGGAAGCATGAAAATCACTTTAAACATGCTAATTTTAGCTCTAACACTGATGATCCACCTACAAATGTGAACTGACGTTCAAAAATAAAACATTTGAAAACGGACCATTTTCCACATTTCTGAAGTATGACGTAATGGGGGGGTGTTATCTCTTTTGTCGAAAATCAGCCGTTTTTGCTTGAACATTAAATGCCTCCAAATGGTATTTAATTAACTTCCCGAGCCCCTGGAAGCATGAAAATCACTTTAAACATGCTAATTTTAGCTCTAACACTGATGATCCACCTACAAATGTGAACTGACGTTCAAAAATAAAACATTTGAAAACGGACCATTTTCCACATTTCTGAAGCATGACGTAATGGGGGGGTGTTATCTCTTTTGTCGAAAATCAGCCGTTTTTGCTCGAACATTAAATGCCTCCAAATGGTATTTATTTCACTTCCCGAGCCCCTGGAAGCATGAAAATCACTTTAAACATGCTAATTTTAGCTCTAACACTGATGATCCACCTACAAATGTGAACTGACGTTCAAAAATAAAACATTTGAAAACGGACCATTTTCCACATTTCTGAAGCATGACGTAATGGGGGGGTGTTATCTCTTTTGTCGAAAATCAGCCGTTTTTGCTCGAACATTAAATGCCTCCAAATGGTATTTAATTAACTTCCCGGGGTGAAGAAACCCTTTTTGAGAACTCAGAGTGAGTAAATTGGCCATTTTCATGCACTTTTAACCATTCCATAAATCTTGTGTTTTGGGCCCCTGGAAGCATGAAAATCACTTTAAACATGCTAATTTTAGCTCTAACACTGATTATCCACCTACAAATGTGAACTGACGTTCAAAAATAAAACATTTGAAAATGGACCATTTTCCACATTTCTGAAGCATGACGTAAAGGGGGGGTGTTATCTCTTTTGTCGAAAATCAGCCGTTTTTGCTCGAACATTAAATGCCTCCAAATGGTATTTAATTAACTTCCCGGGGTGAAGAAACCCTTTTTGAGAACTCAGAGTGAGTAAATTGGCCATTTTCATGCACTTTTAACCATTCCATAAATCTTGTGTTTTGGGCCCCTGGAAGCATGAAAATCACTTTAAACATGCTAATTTTAGCTCTAACACTGATGATCCACCTACAAATGTGAACTGACGTTCAAAAATAAAACATTTGAAAACGGACCATTTTCCACATTTCTGAAGCATGACGTAATGGGGGGGTGTTATCTCTTTTGTCGAAAATCAGCCGTTTTTGCTCGAACATTAAATGCCTCCAAATGGTATTTAATTAACTTCCCGGGGTGAAGAAACCCTTTTTGAGAACTCAGAGTGAGTAAATTGGCCATTTTCATGCACTTTTAACCATTCCATAAATCTTGTGTTTTGGGCCCCTGGAAGCATGAAAATCACTTTAAACATGCTAATTTTAGCTCTAACACTGATGATCCACCTACAAATGTGAACTGACGTTCAAAAATAAAACATTTGAAAACGGACCATTTTCCACATTTCTGAAGCATGACGTAATGGGGGGTGTTATCTCTTTTGTCGAAAATCAGCCGTTTTTGCTCGAACATTAAATGCCTCCAAATGGTATTTAATTAACTTCCCGGGGTGAAGAAACCCTTTTTGAGAACTCAGAGTGAGTAAATTGGCCATTTTCATGCACTTTTAACCATTCCATAAATCTTGTGTTTTGGGCCCCTGGAAGCATGAAAATCACTTTAAACATGCTAATTTTAGCTCTAACACTGATGATCCACCTACAAATGTGAACTGACGTTCAAAAATAAAACATTTGAAAACGGACCATTTTCCACATTTCTGAAGCATGACGTAATGGGGGGGTGTTATCTCTTTTGTCGAAAATCAGCCGTTTTTGCTCGAACATTAAATGCCTCCAAATGGTATTTAATTAACTTCCCGGGGTGAAGAAACCCTTTTTGAGAACTCAGAGTGAGTAAATTGGCCATTTTCATGCACTTTTAACCATTCCATAAATCTTGTGTTTTGGGCCCCTGGAAGCATGAAAATCACTTTAAACATGCTAATTTTAGCTCTAACACTGATTATCCACCTACAAATGTGAACTGACGTTCAAAAATAAAACATTTGAAAATGGACCATTTTCCACATTTCTGAAGCATGACGTAAAGGGGGGGTGTTATCTCTTTTGTCGAAAATCAGCCGTTTTTGCTCGAACATTAAATGCCTCCAAATGGTATTTAATTAACTTCCCGGGGTGAAGAAACCCTTTTTGAGAACTCAGAGTGAGTAAATTGGCCATTTTCATGCACTTTTAACCATTCCATAAATCTTGTGTTTTGGGCCCCTGGAAGCATGAAAATCACTTTAAACATGCTAATTTTAGCTCTAACACTGATGATCCACCTACAAATGTGAACTGACGTTCAAAAATAAAACATTTGAAAACGGACCATTTTCCACATTTCTGAAGCATGACGTAATGGGGGGGTGTTATCTCTTTTGTCGAAAATCAGCCGTTTTTGCTCGAACATTAAATGCCTCCAAATGGTATTTAATTAACTTCCCGGGGTGAAGAAACCCTTTTTGAGAACTCAGAGTGAGTAAATTGGCCATTTTCATGCACTTTTAACCATTCCATAAATCTTGTGTTTTGGGCCCCTGGAAGCATGAAAATCACTTTAAACATGCTAATTTTAGCTCTAACACTGATGATCCACCTACAAATGTGAACTGACGTTCAAAAATAAAACATTTGAAAACGGACCATTTTCCACATTTCTGAAGCATGACGTAATGGGGGGTGTTATCTCTTTTGTCGAAAATCAGCCGTTTTTGCTCGAACATTAAATGCCTCCAAATGGTATTTAATTAACTTCCCGGGGTGAAGAAACCCTTTTTGAGAACTCAGAGTGAGTAAATTGGCCATTTTCATGCACTTTTAACCATTCCATAAATCTTGTGTTTTGGGCCCCTGGAAGCATGAAAATCACTTTAAACATGCTAATTTTAGCTCTAACACTGATGATCCACCTACAAATGTGAACTGACGTTCAAAAATAAAACATTTGAAAACGGACCATTTTCCACATTTCTGAAGCATGACGTAATGGGGGGGTGTTATCTCTTTTGTCGAAAATCAGCCGTTTTTGCTCGAACATTAAATGCCTCCAAATGGTATTTAATTAACTTCCCGGGGTGAAGAAACCCTTTTTGAGAACTCAGAGTGAGTAAATTGGCCATTTTCATGCACTTTTAACCATTCCATAAATCTTGTGTTTTGGGCCCCTGGAAGCATGAAAATCACTTTAAACATGCTAATTTTAGCTCTAACACTGATGATCCACCTACAAATGTGAACTGACGTTCAAAAATAAAACATTTGAAAACGGACCATTTTCCACATTTCTGAAGCATGACGTAATGGGGGGGTGTTATCTCTTTTGTCGAAAATCAGCCGTTTTTGCTCGAACATTAAATGCCTCCAAATGGTATTTAATTAACTTCCCGAGCCCCTGGAAGCATGAAAATCACTTTAAACATGCTAATTTTAGCTCTAACACTGATGATCCACCTACAAATGTGAACTGACGTTCAAAAATAAAACATTTGAAAGCTGACCATTTTCCACATTTCTGAAGCATGACGTAATGGGGGGGTGTTATCTCTTTTGTCGAAAATCAGCCGTTTTTGCTCGAACATTAAATGCCTCCAAATGGTATTTATTTCACTTCCCGAGCCCCTGGAAGCATGAAAATCACTTTAAACATGCTAATTTTAGCTCTAACACTGATGATCCACCTACAAATGTGAACTGACGTTCAAAAATAAAACATTTGAAAACGGACCATTTTCCACATTTCTGAAGCATGACGTAATGGGGGGGTGTTATCTCTTTTGTCGAAAATCAGCCATTTTTGCTCGAACATTAAATGCCTCCAAATGGTATTTAATTAACTTCCCGGGGTGAAGAAACCCTTTTTGAGAACTCAGAGTGAGTAAATTGGCCATTTTCATGCACTTTTAACCATTCCATAAATCTTGTGTTTTGGGCCCCTGGAAGCATGAAAATCACTTTAAACATGCTAATTTTAGCTCTAACACTGATCATCCACCTACAAATGTGAACTGACGTTCAAAAATAAAACATTTGAAAACGGACCATTTTCCACATTTCTGAAGCATGACGTAATGGGGGGGGGTGTTATCTCTTTTGTCGAAAATCAGCCATTTTTGCTCGAACATTAAATGCCTCCAAATGGTATTTAATTAACTTCCCGGGGTGAAGAAACCCTTTTTGAGAACTCAGAGTGAGTAAATTGGCCATTTTCATGCACTTTTAACCATTCCATAAATCTTGTGTTTTGGGCCCCTGGAAGCATGAAAATCACTTTAAACATGCTAATTTTAGCTCTAACACTGATGATCCACCTACAAATGTGAACTGACGTTCAAAAATAAAACATTTGAAAACGGACCATTTTCCACATTTCTGAAGCATGATGTAATGGGGGGGTGTTATCTCTTTTGTCGAAAATCAGCCGTTTTTGCTCGAACATTAAATGCCTCCAAATGGTATTTAATTAACTTCACGGGGTGAAGAAACCCTTTTTGAGAACTCAGAGTGAGTAAATTGGCCATTTTCATGCACTTTTAACCATTCCATAAATCTTGTGTTTTGGGCCCCTGGAAGCATGAAAATCACTTTAAACATGCTAATTTTAGCTCTAACACTGATGATCCACCTACAAATGTGAACTGACGTTCAAAAATAAAACATTTGAAAGCTGACCATTTTCCACATTTCTGAAGCATGACGTAATGGGGGGGTGTTATCTCTTTTGTCGAAAATCAGCCGTTTTTGCTCGAACATTAAATGCCTCCAAATGGTATTTAATTAACTTCCCGGGGTGAAGAAACCCTTTTTGAGAACTCAGAGTGAGTAAATTGGCCATTTTCATGCACTTTTAACCATTCCATAAATCTTGTGTTTTGGGCCCCTGGAAGCATGAAAATCACTTTAAACATGCTAATTTTAGCTCTAACACTGATGATCCACCTACAAATGTGAACTGACGTTCAAAAATAAAACATTTGAAAACGGACCATTTTCCACATTTCTGAAGCATGACGTAATGGGGGGGTGTTATCTCTTTTGTCGAAAATCAGCCGTTTTTGCTCGAACATTAAATGCCTCCAAATGGTATTTAATTAACTTCCCGAGCCCCTGGAAGCATGAAAATCACTTTAAACATGCTAATTTCAGCTCTAACACTGATGATCCACCTACAAATGTGAACTGACGTTCAAAAATAAAACATTTGAAAACGGACCATTTTCCACATTTCTGAAGCATGACGTAATGGGGGGTGTTATCTCTTTTGTCGAAAATCAGCCGTTTTTGCTCGAACATTAAATGCCTCCAAATGGTATTTATTTCACTTCCCGAGCCCCTGGAAGCATGAAAATCACTTTAAACATGCTAATTTTAGCTCTAACACTGATGATCCACCTACAAATGTGAACTGACGTTCAAAAATAAAACATTTGAAAACGGACCATTTTCCACATTTCTGAAGCATGACGTAATGGGGGGGTGTTATCTCTTTTGTCGAAAATCAGCTGTTTTTGCTCGAACATTAAATGCCTCCAAATGGTATTTAATTTAACTTCCCGGGGTGAAGAAACCCTTTTTGAGAACTCAGAGTGAGTAAATTGGCCATTTTCATGCACTTTTAACCATTCCATAAATCTTGTGTTTTGGGCCCCTGGAAGCATGAAAATCACTTTAAACATGCTAATTTTAGCTCTAACACTGATGATCCACCTACAAATGTGAACTGACGTTCAAAAATAAAACATTTGAAAACGGACCATTTTCCACATTTCTGAAGCATGACGTAACGGGGGGGTGTTATCTCTTTTGTCGAAAATCAGCCGTTTTTGCTCGAACATCAAATGCCTCCAAATGGTATTTAATTAACTTCCCGAGCCCCTGGAAGCATGAAAATCACTTTAAACATGCTAATTTTAGCTCTAACACTGATGATCCACCTACAAATGTGAACTGACGTTCAAAAATAAAACATTTGAAAACGGACCATTTTCCACATTTCTGAAGCATGACGTAATAGGGGGGTGTTATCTCTTTTGTCGAAAATCAGCCGTTTTTGCTCGAACATTAAATGCCTCCAAATGGTATTTATTTCACTTCCCGAGCCCCTGGAAGCATGAAAATCACTTTAAACATGCTAATTTTACCTCTAACACTGATGATCCACCTACAAATGTGAACTGACGTTCAAAAATAAAACATTTGAAAACGGACCATTTTCCACATTTCTGAAGCATGACGTAATGGGGGGGTGTTATCTCTTTTGTCGAAAATCAGCCGTTTTTGCTCGAACATTAAATGCCTCCAAATGGTATTTAATTAACTTCCCGGGGTGAAGAAACCCTTTTTGAGAACTCAGAGTGAGTAAATTGGCCATTTTCATGCACTTTTAACCATTCCATAAATCTTGTGTTTTGGGCCCCTGGAAGCATGAAAATCACTTTAAACATGCTAATTTTAGCTCTAACACTGATTATCCACCTACAAATGTGAACTGACGTTCAAAAATAAAACATTTGAAAATGGACCATTTTCCACATTTCTGAAGCATGACGTAAAGGGGGGGTGTTATCTCTTTTGTCGAAAATCAGCCGTTTTTGCTCGAACATTAAATGCCTCCAAATGGTATTTAATTAACTTCCCGGGGTGAAGAAACCCTTTTTGAGAACTCAGAGTGAGTAAATTGGCCATTTTCATGCACTTTTAACCATTCCATAAATCTTGTGTTTTGGGCCCCTGGAAGCATGAAAATCACTTTAAACATGCTAATTTTAGCTCTAACACTGATGATCCACCTACAAATGTGAACTGACGTTCAAAAATAAAACATTTGAAAACGGACCATTTTCCACATTTCTGAAGCATGACGTAATGGGGGGGTGTTATCTCTTTTGTCGAAAATCAGCCGTTTTTGCTCGAACATTAAATGCCTCCAAATGGTATTTAATTAACTTCCCGGGGTGAAGAAACCCTTTTTGAGAACTCAGAGTGAGTAAATTGGCCATTTTCATGCACTTTTAACCATTCCATAAATCTTGTGTTTTGGGCCCCTGGAAGCATGAAAATCACTTTAAACATGCTAATTTTAGCTCTAACACTGATGATCCACCTACAAATGTGAACTGACGTTCAAAAATAAAACATTTGAAAACGGACCATTTTCCACATTTCTGAAGCATGACGTAATGGGGGGTGTTATCTCTTTTGTCGAAAATCAGCCGTTTTTGCTCGAACATTAAATGCCTCCAAATGGTATTTAATTAACTTCCCGGGGTGAAGAAACCCTTTTTGAGAACTCAGAGTGAGTAAATTGGCCATTTTCATGCACTTTTAACCATTCCATAAATCTTGTGTTTTGGGCCCCTGGAAGCATGAAAATCACTTTAAACATGCTAATTTTAGCTCTAACACTGATGATCCACCTACAAATGTGAACTGACGTTCAAAAATAAAACATTTGAAAACGGACCATTTTCCACATTTCTGAAGCATGACGTAATGGGGGGGTGTTATCTCTTTTGTCGAAAATCAGCCGTTTTTGCTCGAACATTAAATGCCTCCAAATGGTATTTAATTAACTTCCCGGGGTGAAGAAACCCTTTTTGAGAACTCAGAGTGAGTAAATTGGCCATTTTCATGCACTTTTAACCATTCCATAAATCTTGTGTTTTGGGCCCCTGGAAGCATGAAAATCACTTTAAACATGCTAATTTTAGCTCTAACACTGATGATCCACCTACAAATGTGAACTGACGTTCAAAAATAAAACATTTGAAAACGGACCATTTTCCACATTTCTGAAGCATGACGTAATGGGGGGGTGTTATCTCTTTTGTCGAAAATCAGCCGTTTTTGCTCGAACATTAAATGCCTCCAAATGGTATTTAATTAACTTCCCGAGCCCCTGGAAGCATGAAAATTACTTTAAACATGCTAATTTTAGCTCTAACACTGATGATCCACCTACAAATGTGAACTGACGTTCAAAAATAAAACATTTGAAAGCTGACCATTTTCCACATTTCTGAAGCATGACGTAATGGGGGGGTGTTATCTCTTTTGTCGAAAATCAGCCGTTTTTGCTCGAACATTAAATGCCTCCAAATGGTATTTATTTCACTTCCCGAGCCCCTGGAAGCATGAAAATCACTTTAAACATGCTAATTTTAGCTCTAACACTGATGATCCACCTACAAATGTGAACTGACGTTCAAAAATAAAACATTTGAAAACGGACCATTTTCCACATTTCTGAAGCATGACGTAATGGGGGGGTGTTATCTCTTTTGTCGAAAATCAGCCATTTTTGCTCGAACATTAAATGCCTCCAAATGGTATTTAATTAACTTCCCGGGGTGAAGAAACCCTTTTTGAGAACTCAGAGTGAGTAAATTGGCCATTTTCATGCACTTTTAACCATTCCATAAATCTTGTGTTTTGGGCCCCTGGAAGCATGAAAATCACTTTAAACATGCTAATTTTAGCTCTAACACTGATCATCCACCTACAAATGTGAACTGACGTTCAAAAATAAAACATTTGAAAACGGACCATTTTCCACATTTCTGAAGCATGACGTAATGGGGGGGGTGTTATTTCTTTTGTCGAAAATCAGCCATTTTTGCTCGAACATTAAATGCCTCCAAATGGTATTTAATTAACTTCCCGGGGTGAAGAAACCCTTTTTGAGAACTCAGAGTGAGTAAATTGGCCATTTTCATGCACTTTTAACCATTCCATAAATCTTGTGTTTTGGGCCCCTGGAAGCATGAAAATCACTTTAAACATGCTAATTTTAGCTCTAACACTGATGATCCACCTACAAATGTGAACTGACGTTCAAAAATAAAACATTTGAAAACGGACCATTTTCCACATTTCTGAAGCATGATGTAATGGGGGGGTGTTATCTCTTTTGTCGAAAATCAGCCGTTTTTGCTCGAACATTAAATGCCTCCAAATGGTATTTAATTAACTTCACGGGGTGAAGAAACCCTTTTTGAGAACTCAGAGTGAGTAAATTGGCCATTTTCATGCACTTTTAACCATTCCATAAATCTTGTGTTTTGGGCCCCTGGAAGCATGAAAATCACTTTAAACATGCTAATTTTAGCTCTAACACTGATGATCCACCTACAAATGTGAACTGACGTTCAAAAATAAAACATTTGAAAGCTGACCATTTTCCACATTTCTGAAGCATGACGTAATGGGGGGGTGTTATCTCTTTTGTCGAAAATCAGCCGTTTTTGCTCGAACATTAAATGCCTCCAAATGGTATTTAATTAACTTCCCGGGGTGAAGAAACCCTTTTTGAGAACTCAGAGTGAGTAAATTGGCCATTTTCATGCACTTTTAACCATTCCATAAATCTTGTGTTTTGGGCCCCTGGAAGCATGAAAATCACTTTAAACATGCTAATTTTAGCTCTAACACTGATGATCCACCTACAAATGTGAACTGACGTTCAAAAATAAAACATTTGAAAACGGACCATTTTCCACATTTCTGAAGCATGACGTAATGGGGGGGTGTTATCTCTTTTGTCGAAAATCAGCCGTTTTTGCTCGAACATTAAATGCCTCCAAATGGTATTTAATTAACTTCCCGAGCCCCTGGAAGCATGAAAATCACTTTAAACATGCTAATTTCAGCTCTAACACTGATGATCCACCTACAAATGTGAACTGACGTTCAAAAATAAAACATTTGAAAACGGACCATTTTCCACATTTCTGAAGCATGACGTAATGGGGGGTGTTATCTCTTTTGTCGAAAATCAGCCGTTTTTGCTCGAACATTAAATGCCTCCAAATGGTATTTATTTCACTTCCCGAGCCCCTGGAAGCATGAAAATCACTTTAAACATGCTAATTTTAGCTCTAACACTGATGATCCACCTACAAATGTGAACTGACGTTCAAAAATAAAACATTTGAAAACGGACCATTTTCCACATTTCTGAAGCATGACGTAATGGGGGGGTGTTATCTCTTTTGTCGAAAATCAGCTGTTTTTGCTCGAACATTAAATGCCTCCAAATGGTATTTAATTAACTTCCCGGGGTGAAGAAACCCTTTTTGAGAACTCAGAGTGAGTAAATTGGCCATTTTCATGCACTTTTAACCATTCCATAAATCTTGTGTTTTGGGCCCCTGGAAGCATGAAAATCACTTTAAACATGCTAATTTTAGCTCTAACACTGATGATCCACCTACAAATGTGAACTGACGTTCAAAAATAAAACATTTGAAAACGGACCATTTTCCACATTTCTGAAGCATGACGTAACGGGGGGGTGTTATCTCTTTTGTCGAAAATCAGCCGTTTTTGCTCGAACATCAAATGCCTCCAAATGGTATTTAATTAACTTCCCGAGCCCCTGGAAGCATGAAAATCACTTTAAACATGCTAATTTTAGCTCTAACACTGATGATCCACCTACAAATGTGAACTGACGTTCAAAAATAAAACATTTGAAAACGGACCATTTTCCACATTTCTGAAGCATGACGTAATGGGGGGGTGTTATCTCTTTTGTCGAAAATCAGCCGTTTTTGCTCGAACATTAAATGCCTCCAAATGGTATTTAATTAACTTCCCGAGCCCCTGGAAGCATGAAAATCACTTTAAACATGCTAATTTTAGCTCTAACACTGATGATCCACCTACAAATGTGAACTGACGTTCAAAAATAAAACATTTGAAAACGGACCATTTTCCACATTTCTGAAGCATGACGTAATGGGGGGGTGTTATCTCTTTTGTGGAAAATCAGCCGTTTTTGCTCGAACATTAAATGCCTCCAAATGGTATTTAATTAACTTCCCGGGGTGAAGAAACCCTTTTTGAGAACTCAGAGTGAGTAAATTGGCCATTTTCATGCACTTTTAACCATTCCATAAATCTTGTGTTTTGGGCCCCTGGAAGCATGAAAATCACTTTAAACATGCTAATTTTAGCTCTAACACTGATGATCCACCTACAAATGTGAACTGACGTTCAAAAATAAAACATTTGAAAACGGACCATTTTCCACATTTCTGAAGCATGACGTAACGGGGGGGTGTTATCTCTTTTGTCGAAAATCAGCCGTTTTTGCTCGAACATCAAATGCCTCCAAATGGTATTTAATTAACTTCCCGGGGTGAAGAAACCCTTTTTGAGAACTCAGAGTGAGTAAATTGGCCATTTTCATGCACTTTTAACCATTCCATAAATCTTGTGTTTTGGGCCCCTGGAAGCATGAAAATCACTTTAAACATGCTAATTTTAGCTCTAACACTGATGATCCACCTACAAATGTGAACTGACGTTCAAAAATAAAACATTTGAAAACGGACCATTTTCCACATTTCTGAAGCATGACGTAATGGGGGGGTGTTATCTCTTTTGTCGAAAATCAGCCGTTTTTGCTCGAACATTAAATGCCTCCAAATGGTATTTAATTAACTTCCCGAGCCCCTGGAAGCATGAAAATCACTTTAAACATGCTAATTTTAGCTCTAACACTGATGATCCACCTACAAATGTGAACTGACGTTCAAAAATAAAACATTTGAAAACGGACCATTTTCCACATTTCTGAAGCATGATGTAATGGGGGGGTGTTATCTCTTTTGTCGAAAATCAGCCGTTTTTGCTCGAACATTAAATGCCTCCAAATGGTATTTAATTAACTTCACGGGGTGAAGAAACCCTTTTTGAGAACTCAGAGTGAGTAAATTGGCCATTTTCATGCACTTTTAACCATTCCATAAATCTTGTGTTTTGGGCCCCTGGAAGCATGAAAATCACTTTAAACATGCTAATTTTAGCTCTAACACTGATGATCCACCTACAAATGTGAACTGACGTTCAAAAATAAAACATTTGAAAACGGACCATTTTCCACATTTCTGAAGCATGACGTAATGGGGGGGTGTTATCTCTTTTGTCGAAAATCAGCCGTTTTTGCTCGAACATTAAATGCCTCCAAATGGTATTTAATTAACTTCCCGGGGTGAAGAAACCCTTTTTGAGAACTCAGAGTGAGTAAATTGGCCATTTTCATGCACTTTTAACCATTCCATAAATCTTGTGTTTTGGGCCCCTGGAAGCATGAAAATCACTTTAAACATGCTAATTTTAGCTCTAACACTGATGATCCACCTACAAATGTGAACTGACGTTCAAAAATAAAACATTTGAAAACGGACCATTTTCCACATTTCTGAAGCATGACGTAATGGGGGGTGTTATCTCTTTTGTCGAAAATCAGCCGTTTTTGCTCGAACATTAAATGCCTCCAAATGGTATTTAATTAACTTCCCGAGCCCCTGGAAGCATGAAAATCACTTTAAACATGCTAATTTCAGCTCTAACACTGATGATCCACCTACAAATGTGAACTGACGTTCAAAAATAAAACATTTGAAAACGGACCATTTTCCACATTTCTGAAGCATGACGTAATGGGGGGGTGTTATCTCTTTTGTCGAAAATCAGCCGTTTTTGCTCGAACATTAAATGCCTCCAAATGGTATTTAATTAACTTCCCGGGGTGAAGAAACCCTTTTTGAGAACTCAGAGTGAGTAAATTGGCCATTTTCATGCACTTTTAACCATTCCATAAATCTTGTGTTTTGGGCCCCTGGAAGCATGAAAATCACTTTAAACATGCTAATTTTAGCTCTAACACTGATGATCCACCTACAAATGTGAACTGACGTTCAAAAATAAAACATTTGAAAACGGACCATTTTCCACATTTCTGAAGCATGACGTAATGGGGGGTGTTATCTCTTTTGTCGAAAATCAGCCGTTTTTGCTCGAACATTAAATGCCTCCAAATGGTATTTAATTAACTTCCCGGGGTGAAGAAACCCTTTTTGAGAACTCAGAGTGAGTAAATTGGCCATTTTCATGCACTTTTAACCATTCCATAAATCTTGTGTTTTGGGCCCCTGGAAGCATGAAAATCACTTTAAACATGCTAATTTTAGCTCTAACACTGATGATCCACCTACAAATGTGAACTGACGTTCAAAAATAAAACATTTGAAAACGGACCATTTTCCACATTTCTGAAGCATGACGTAATGGGGGGGTGTTATCTCTTTTGTCGAAAATCAGCCGTTTTTGCTCGAACATTAAATGCCTCCAAATGGTATTTAATTAACTTCCCGGGGTGAAGAAACCCTTTTTGAGAACTCAGAGTGAGTAAATTGGCCATTTTCATGCACTTTTAACCATTCCATAAATCTTGTGTTTTGGGCCCCTGGAAGCATGAAAATCACTTTAAACATGCTAATTTTAGCTCTAACACTGATTATCCACCTACAAATGTGAACTGACGTTCAAAAATAAAACATTTGAAAATGGACCATTTTCCACATTTCTGAAGCATGACGTAAAGGGGGGGTGTTATCTCTTTTGTCGAAAATCAGCCGTTTTTGCTCGAACATTAAATGCCTCCAAATGGTATTTAATTAACTTCCCGGGGTGAAGAAACCCTTTTTGAGAACTCAGAGTGAGTAAATTGGCCATTTTCATGCACTTTTAACCATTCCATAAATCTTGTGTTTTGGGCCCCTGGAAGCATGAAAATCACTTTAAACATGCTAATTTTAGCTCTAACACTGATGATCCACCTACAAATGTGAACTGACGTTCAAAAATAAAACATTTGAAAACGGACCATTTTCCACATTTCTGAAGCATGACGTAATGGGGGGGTGTTATCTCTTTTGTCGAAAATCAGCCGTTTTTGCTCGAACATTAAATGCCTCCAAATGGTATTTAATTAACTTCCCGGGGTGAAGAAACCCTTTTTGAGAACTCAGAGTGAGTAAATTGGCCATTTTCATGCACTTTTAACCATTCCATAAATCTTGTGTTTTGGGCCCCTGGAAGCATGAAAATCACTTTAAACATGCTAATTTTAGCTCTAACACTGATGATCCACCTACAAATGTGAACTGACGTTCAAAAATAAAACATTTGAAAACGGACCATTTTCCACATTTCTGAAGCATGACGTAATGGGGGGTGTTATCTCTTTTGTCGAAAATCAGCCGTTTTTGCTCGAACATTAAATGCCTCCAAATGGTATTTAATTAACTTCCCGGGGTGAAGAAACCCTTTTTGAGAACTCAGAGTGAGTAAATTGGCCATTTTCATGCACTTTTAACCATTCCATAAATCTTGTGTTTTGGGCCCCTGGAAGCATGAAAATCACTTTAAACATGCTAATTTTAGCTCTAACACTGATGATCCACCTACAAATGTGAACTGACGTTCAAAAATAAAACATTTGAAAACGGACCATTTTCCACATTTCTGAAGCATGACGTAATGGGGGGGTGTTATCTCTTTTGTCGAAAATCAGCCGTTTTTGCTCGAACATTAAATGCCTCCAAATGGTATTTAATTAACTTCCCGGGGTGAAGAAACCCTTTTTGAGAACTCAGAGTGAGTAAATTGGCCATTTTCATGCACTTTTAACCATTCCATAAATCTTGTGTTTTGGGCCCCTGGAAGCATGAAAATCACTTTAAACATGCTAATTTTAGCTCTAACACTGATGATCCACCTACAAATGTGAACTGACGTTCAAAAATAAAACATTTGAAAACGGACCATTTTCCACATTTCTGAAGCATGACGTAATGGGGGGGTGTTATCTCTTTTGTCGAAAATCAGCCGTTTTTGCTCGAACATTAAATGCCTCCAAATGGTATTTAATTAACTTCCCGAGCCCCTGGAAGCATGAAAATCACTTTAAACATGCTAATTTTAGCTCTAACACTGATGATCCACCTACAAATGTGAACTGACGTTCAAAAATAAAACATTTGAAAGCTGACCATTTTCCACATTTCTGAAGCATGACGTAATGGGGGGGTGTTATCTCTTTTGTCGAAAATCAGCCGTTTTTGCTCGAACATTAAATGCCTCCAAATGGTATTTATTTCACTTCCCGAGCCCCTGGAAGCATGAAAATCACTTTAAACATGCTAATTTTAGCTCTAACACTGATGATCCACCTACAAATGTGAACTGACGTTCAAAAATAAAACATTTGAAAACGGACCATTTTCCACATTTCTGAAGCATGACGTAATGGGGGGTGTTATCTCTTTTGTCGAAAATCAGCCATTTTTGCTCGAACATTAAATGCCTCCAAATGGTATTTAATTAACTTCCCGGGGTGAAGAAACCCTTTTTGAGAACTCAGAGTGAGTAAATTGGCCATTTTCATGCACTTTTAACCATTCCATAAATCTTGTGTTTTGGGCCCCCGGAAGCATGAAAATCACTTTAAACATGCTAATTTTAGCTCTAACACTGATCATCCACCTACAAATGTGAACTGACGTTCAAAAATAAAACATTTGAAAACGGACCATTTTCCACATTTCTGAAGCATGACGTAATGGGGGGGGGTGTTATCTCTTTTGTCGAAAATCAGCCATTTTTGCTCGAACATTAAATGCCTCCAAATGGTATTTAATTAACTTCCCGGGGTGAAGAAACCCTTTTTGAGAACTCAGAGTGAGTAAATTGGCCATTTTCATGCACTTTTAACCATTCCATAAATCTTGTGTTTTGGGCCCCTGGAAGCATGAAAATCACTTTAAACATGCTAATTTTAGCTCTAACACTGATGATCCACCTACAAATGTGAACTGACGTTCAAAAATAAAACATTTGAAAACGGACCATTTTCCACATTTCTGAAGCATGATGTAATGGGGGGGTGTTATCTCTTTTGTCGAAAATCAGCCGTTTTTGCTCGAACATTAAATGCCTCCAAATGGTATTTAATTAACTTCACGGGGTGAAGAAACCCTTTTTGAGAACTCAGAGTGAGTAAATTGGCCATTTTCATGCACTTTTAACCATTCCATAAATCTTGTGTTTTGGGCCCCTGGAAGCATGAAAATCACTTTAAACATGCTAATTTTAGCTCTAACACTGATGATCCACCTACAAATGTGAACTGACGTTCAAAAATAAAACATTTGAAAGCTGACCATTTTCCACATTTCTGAAGCATGACGTAATGGGGGGGTGTTATCTCTTTTGTCGAAAATCAGCCGTTTTTGCTCGAACATTAAATGCCTCCAAATGGTATTTAATTAACTTCCCGGGGTGAAGAAACCCTTTTTGAGAACTCAGAGTGAGTAAATTGGCCATTTTCATGCACTTTTAACCATTCCATAAATCTTGTGTTTTGGGCCCCTGGAAGCATGAAAATCACTTTAAACATGCTAATTTTAGCTCTAACACTGATGATCCACCTACAAATGTGAACTGACGTTCAAAAATAAAACATTTGAAAACGGACCATTTTCCACATTTCTGAAGCATGACGTAATGGGGGGGTGTTATCTCTTTTGTCGAAAATCAGCCGTTTTTGCTCGAACATTAAATGCCTCCAAATGGTATTTAATTAACTTCCCGAGCCCCTGGAAGCATGAAAATCACTTTAAACATGCTAATTTCAGCTCTAACACTGATGATCCACCTACAAATGTGAACTGACGTTCAAAAATAAAACATTTGAAAACGGACCATTTTCCACATTTCTGAAGCATGACGTAATGGGGGGTGTTATCTCTTTTGTCGAAAATCAGCCGTTTTTGCTCGAACATTAAATGCCTCCAAATGGTATTTATTTCACTTCCCGAGCCCCTGGAAGCATGAAAATCACTTTAAACATGCTAATTTTAGCTCTAACACTGATGATCCACCTACAAATGTGAACTGACGTTCAAAAATAAAACATTTGAAAACGGACCATTTTCCACATTTCTGAAGCATGACGTAATGGGGGGGTGTTATCTCTTTTGTCGAAAATCAGCTGTTTTTGCTCGAACATTAAATGCCTCCAAATGGTATTTAATTAACTTCCCGGGGTGAAGAAACCCTTTTTGAGAACTCAGAGTGAGTAAATTGGCCATTTTCATGCACTTTTAACCATTCCATAAATCTTGTGTTTTGGGCCCCTGGAAGCATGAAAATCACTTTAAACATGCTAATTTTAGCTCTAACACTGATGATCCACCTACAAATGTGAACTGACGTTCAAAAATAAAACATTTGAAAACGGACCATTTTCCACATTTCTGAAGCATGACGTAACGGGGGGGTGTTATCTCTTTTGTCGAAAATCAGCCGTTTTTGCTCGAACATCAAATGCCTCCAAATGGTATTTAATTAACTTCCCGAGCCCCTGGAAGCATGAAAATCACTTTAAACATGCTAATTTTAGCTCTAACACTGATGATCCACCTACAAATGTGAACTGACGTTCAAAAATAAAACATTTGAAAACGGACCATTTTCCACATTTCTGAAGCATGACGTAATAGGGGGGTGTTATCTCTTTTGTCGAAAATCAGCCGTTTTTGCTCGAACATTAAATGCCTCCAAATGGTATTTATTTCACTTCCCGAGCCCCTGGAAGCATGAAAATCACTTTAAACATGCTAATTTTACCTCTAACACTGATGATCCACCTACAAATGTGAACTGACGTTCAAAAATAAAACATTTGAAAACGGACCATTTTCCACATTTCTGAAGCATGACGTAATGGGGGGGTGTTATCTCTTTTGTCGAAAATCAGCCGTTTTTGCTCGAACATTAAATGCCTCCAAATGGTATTTAATTAACTTCCCGGGGTGAAGAAACCCTTTTTGAGAACTCAGAGTGAGTAAATTGGCCATTTTCATGCACTTTTAACCATTCCATAAATCTTGTGTTTTGGGCCCCTGGAAGCATGAAAATCACTTTAAACATGCTAATTTTAGCTCTAACACTGATTATCCACCTACAAATGTGAACTGACGTTCAAAAATAAAACATTTGAAAATGGACCATTTTCCACATTTCTGAAGCATGACGTAAAGGGGGGGTGTTATCTCTTTTGTCGAAAATCAGCCGTTTTTGCTCGAACATTAAATGCCTCCAAATGGTATTTAATTAACTTCCCGGGGTGAAGAAACCCTTTTTGAGAACTCAGAGTGAGTAAATTGGCCATTTTCATGCACTTTTAACCATTCCATAAATCTTGTGTTTTGGGCCCCTGGAAGCATGAAAATCACTTTAAACATGCTAATTTTAGCTCTAACACTGATGATCCACCTACAAATGTGAACTGACGTTCAAAAATAAAACATTTGAAAACGGACCATTTTCCACATTTCTGAAGCATGACGTAATGGGGGGGTGTTATCTCTTTTGTCGAAAATCAGCCGTTTTTGCTCGAACATTAAATGCCTCCAAATGGTATTTAATTAACTTCCCGGGGTGAAGAAACCCTTTTTGAGAACTCAGAGTGAGTAAATTGGCCATTTTCATGCACTTTTAACCATTCCATAAATCTTGTGTTTTGGGCCCCTGGAAGCATGAAAATCACTTTAAACATGCTAATTTTAGCTCTAACACTGATGATCCACCTACAAATGTGAACTGACGTTCAAAAATAAAACATTTGAAAACGGACCATTTTCCACATTTCTGAAGCATGACGTAATGGGGGGTGTTATCTCTTTTGTCGAAAATCAGCCGTTTTTGCTCGAACATTAAATGCCTCCAAATGGTATTTAATTAACTTCCCGGGGTGAAGAAACCCTTTTTGAGAACTCAGAGTGAGTAAATTGGCCATTTTCATGCACTTTTAACCATTCCATAAATCTTGTGTTTTGGGCCCCTGGAAGCATGAAAATCACTTTAAACATGCTAATTTTAGCTCTAACACTGATGATCCACCTACAAATGTGAACTGACGTTCAAAAATAAAACATTTGAAAACGGACCATTTTCCACATTTCTGAAGCATGACGTAATGGGGGGGTGTTATCTCTTTTGTCGAAAATCAGCCGTTTTTGCTCGAACATTAAATGCCTCCAAATGGTATTTAATTAACTTCCCGGGGTGAAGAAACCCTTTTTGAGAACTCAGAGTGAGTAAATTGGCCATTTTCATGCACTTTTAACCATTCCATAAATCTTGTGTTTTGGGCCCCTGGAAGCATGAAAATCACTTTAAACATGCTAATTTTAGCTCTAACACTGATGATCCACCTACAAATGTGAACTGACGTTCAAAAATAAAACATTTGAAAACGGACCATTTTCCACATTTCTGAAGCATGACGTAATGGGGGGGTGTTATCTCTTTTGTCGAAAATCAGCCGTTTTTGCTCGAACATTAAATGCCTCCAAATGGTATTTAATTAACTTCCCGAGCCCCTGGAAGCATGAAAATTACTTTAAACATGCTAATTTTAGCTCTAACACTGATGATCCACCTACAAATGTGAACTGACGTTCAAAAATAAAACATTTGAAAGCTGACCATTTTCCACATTTCTGAAGCATGACGTAATGGGGGGGTGTTATCTCTTTTGTCGAAAATCAGCCGTTTTTGCTCGAACATTAAATGCCTCCAAATGGTATTTATTTCACTTCCCGAGCCCCTGGAAGCATGAAAATCACTTTAAACATGCTAATTTTAGCTCTAACACTGATGATCCACCTACAAATGTGAACTGACGTTCAAAAATAAAACATTTGAAAACGGACCATTTTCCACATTTCTGAAGCATGACGTAATGGGGGGGTGTTATCTCTTTTGTCGAAAATCAGCCATTTTTGCTCGAACATTAAATGCCTCCAAATGGTATTTAATTAACTTCCCGGGGTGAAGAAACCCTTTTTGAGAACTCAGAGTGAGTAAATTGGCCATTTTCATGCACTTTTAACCATTCCATAAATCTTGTGTTTTGGGCCCCTGGAAGCATGAAAATCACTTTAAACATGCTAATTTTAGCTCTAACACTGATCATCCACCTACAAATGTGAACTGACGTTCAAAAATAAAACATTTGAAAACGGACCATTTTCCACATTTCTGAAGCATGACGTAATGGGGGGGGTGTTATTTCTTTTGTCGAAAATCAGCCATTTTTGCTCGAACATTAAATGCCTCCAAATGGTATTTAATTAACTTCCCGGGGTGAAGAAACCCTTTTTGAGAACTCAGAGTGAGTAAATTGGCCATTTTCATGCACTTTTAACCATTCCATAAATCTTGTGTTTTGGGCCCCTGGAAGCATGAAAATCACTTTAAACATGCTAATTTTAGCTCTAACACTGATGATCCACCTACAAATGTGAACTGACGTTCAAAAATAAAACATTTGAAAACGGACCATTTTCCACATTTCTGAAGCATGATGTAATGGGGGGGTGTTATCTCTTTTGTCGAAAATCAGCCGTTTTTGCTCGAACATTAAATGCCTCCAAATGGTATTTAATTAACTTCACGGGGTGAAGAAACCCTTTTTGAGAACTCAGAGTGAGTAAATTGGCCATTTTCATGCACTTTTAACCATTCCATAAATCTTGTGTTTTGGGCCCCTGGAAGCATGAAAATCACTTTAAACATGCTAATTTTAGCTCTAACACTGATGATCCACCTACAAATGTGAACTGACGTTCAAAAATAAAACATTTGAAAGCTGACCATTTTCCACATTTCTGAAGCATGACGTAATGGGGGGGTGTTATCTCTTTTGTCGAAAATCAGCCGTTTTTGCTCGAACATTAAATGCCTCCAAATGGTATTTAATTAACTTCCCGGGGTGAAGAAACCCTTTTTGAGAACTCAGAGTGAGTAAATTGGCCATTTTCATGCACTTTTAACCATTCCATAAATCTTGTGTTTTGGGCCCCTGGAAGCATGAAAATCACTTTAAACATGCTAATTTTAGCTCTAACACTGATGATCCACCTACAAATGTGAACTGACGTTCAAAAATAAAACATTTGAAAACGGACCATTTTCCACATTTCTGAAGCATGACGTAATGGGGGGGTGTTATCTCTTTTGTCGAAAATCAGCCGTTTTTGCTCGAACATTAAATGCCTCCAAATGGTATTTAATTAACTTCCCGAGCCCCTGGAAGCATGAAAATCACTTTAAACATGCTAATTTCAGCTCTAACACTGATGATCCACCTACAAATGTGAACTGACGTTCAAAAATAAAACATTTGAAAACGGACCATTTTCCACATTTCTGAAGCATGACGTAATGGGGGGTGTTATCTCTTTTGTCGAAAATCAGCCGTTTTTGCTCGAACATTAAATGCCTCCAAATGGTATTTATTTCACTTCCCGAGCCCCTGGAAGCATGAAAATCACTTTAAACATGCTAATTTTAGCTCTAACACTGATGATCCACCTACAAATGTGAACTGACGTTCAAAAATAAAACATTTGAAAACGGACCATTTTCCACATTTCTGAAGCATGACGTAATGGGGGGGTGTTATCTCTTTTGTCGAAAATCAGCTGTTTTTGCTCGAACATTAAATGCCTCCAAATGGTATTTAATTAACTTCCCGGGGTGAAGAAACCCTTTTTGAGAACTCAGAGTGAGTAAATTGGCCATTTTCATGCACTTTTAACCATTCCATAAATCTTGTGTTTTGGGCCCCTGGAAGCATGAAAATCACTTTAAACATGCTAATTTTAGCTCTAACACTGATGATCCACCTACAAATGTGAACTGACGTTCAAAAATAAAACATTTGAAAACGGACCATTTTCCACATTTCTGAAGCATGACGTAACGGGGGGGTGTTATCTCTTTTGTCGAAAATCAGCCGTTTTTGCTCGAACATCAAATGCCTCCAAATGGTATTTAATTAACTTCCCGAGCCCCTGGAAGCATGAAAATCACTTTAAACATGCTAATTTTAGCTCTAACACTGATGATCCACCTACAAATGTGAACTGACGTTCAAAAATAAAACATTTGAAAACGGACCATTTTCCACATTTCTGAAGCATGACGTAATGGGGGGGTGTTATCTCTTTTGTCGAAAATCAGCCGTTTTTGCTCGAACATTAAATGCCTCCAAATGGTATTTAATTAACTTCCCGAGCCCCTGGAAGCATGAAAATCACTTTAAACATGCTAATTTTAGCTCTAACACTGATGATCCACCTACAAATGTGAACTGACGTTCAAAAATAAAACATTTGAAAACGGACCATTTTCCACATTTCTGAAGCATGACGTAATGGGGGGGTGTTATCTCTTTTGTGGAAAATCAGCCGTTTTTGCTCGAACATTAAATGCCTCCAAATGGTATTTAATTAACTTCCCGGGGTGAAGAAACCCTTTTTGAGAACTCAGAGTGAGTAAATTGGCCATTTTCATGCACTTTTAACCATTCCATAAATCTTGTGTTTTGGGCCCCTGGAAGCATGAAAATCACTTTAAACATGCTAATTTTAGCTCTAACACTGATGATCCACCTACAAATGTGAACTGACGTTCAAAAATAAAACATTTGAAAACGGACCATTTTCCACATTTCTGAAGCATGACGTAACGGGGGGGTGTTATCTCTTTTGTCGAAAATCAGCCGTTTTTGCTCGAACATCAAATGCCTCCAAATGGTATTTAATTAACTTCCCGGGGTGAAGAAACCCTTTTTGAGAACTCAGAGTGAGTAAATTGGCCATTTTCATGCACTTTTAACCATTCCATAAATCTTGTGTTTTGGGCCCCTGGAAGCATGAAAATCACTTTAAACATGCTAATTTTAGCTCTAACACTGATGATCCACCTACAAATGTGAACTGACGTTCAAAAATAAAACATTTGAAAACGGACCATTTTCCACATTTCTGAAGCATGACGTAATGGGGGGGTGTTATCTCTTTTGTCGAAAATCAGCCGTTTTTGCTCGAACATTAAATGCCTCCAAATGGTATTTAATTAACTTCCCGAGCCCCTGGAAGCATGAAAATCACTTTAAACATGCTAATTTTAGCTCTAACACTGATGATCCACCTACAAATGTGAACTGACGTTCAAAAATAAAACATTTGAAAACGGACCATTTTCCACATTTCTGAAGCATGATGTAATGGGGGGGTGTTATCTCTTTTGTCGAAAATCAGCCGTTTTTGCTCGAACATTAAATGCCTCCAAATGGTATTTAATTAACTTCACGGGGTGAAGAAACCCTTTTTGAGAACTCAGAGTGAGTAAATTGGCCATTTTCATGCACTTTTAACCATTCCATAAATCTTGTGTTTTGGGCCCCTGGAAGCATGAAAATCACTTTAAACATGCTAATTTTAGCTCTAACACTGATGATCCACCTACAAATGTGAACTGACGTTCAAAAATAAAACATTTGAAAACGGACCATTTTCCACATTTCTGAAGCATGACGTAATGGGGGGGTGTTATCTCTTTTGTCGAAAATCAGCCGTTTTTGCTCGAACATTAAATGCCTCCAAATGGTATTTAATTAACTTCCCGGGGTGAAGAAACCCTTTTTGAGAACTCAGAGTGAGTAAATTGGCCATTTTCATGCACTTTTAACCATTCCATAAATCTTGTGTTTTGGGCCCCTGGAAGCATGAAAATCACTTTAAACATGCTAATTTTAGCTCTAACACTGATGATCCACCTACAAATGTGAACTGACGTTCAAAAATAAAACATTTGAAAACGGACCATTTTCCACATTTCTGAAGCATGACGTAATGGGGGGTGTTATCTCTTTTGTCGAAAATCAGCCGTTTTTGCTCGAACATTAAATGCCTCCAAATGGTATTTAATTAACTTCCCGAGCCCCTGGAAGCATGAAAATCACTTTAAACATGCTAATTTCAGCTCTAACACTGATGATCCACCTACAAATGTGAACTGACGTTCAAAAATAAAACATTTGAAAACGGACCATTTTCCACATTTCTGAAGCATGACGTAATGGGGGGGTGTTATCTCTTTTGTCGAAAATCAGCCGTTTTTGCTCGAACATTAAATGCCTCCAAATGGTATTTATTTCACTTCCCGAGCCCCTGGAAGCATGAAAATCACTTTAAACATGCTAATTTTAGCTCTAACACTGATGATCCACCTACAAATGTGAACTGACGTTCAAAAATAAAACATTTGAAAACGGACCATTTTCCACATTTCTGAAGCATGACGTAATGGGGGGGTGTTATCTCTTTTGTCGAAAATCAGCCGTTTTTGCTCGAACATTAAATGCCTCCAAATGGTATTTAATTAACTTCCCGGGGTGAAGAAACCCTTTTTGAGAACTCAGAGTGAGTAAATTGGCCATTTTCATGCACTTTTAACCATTCCATAAATCTTGTGTTTTGGGCCCCTTGAAGCATGAAAATCACTTTAAACATGCTAATTTTAGCTCTAACACTGATGATCCACCTACAAATGTGAACTGACGTTCAAAAATAAAACATTTGAAAACGGACCATTTTCCACATTTCTGAAGCATGACGTAACGGGGGGGTGTTATCTCTTTTGTCGATAATCAGCCGTTTTTGCTCGAACATCAAATGCCTCCAAATGGTATTTAATTAACTTCCCGAGCCCCTGGAAGCATGAAAATCACTTTAAACATGCTAATTTTAGCTCTAACACTGATGATCCACCTACAAATGTGAACTGACGTTCAAAAATAAAACATTTGAAAACGGACCATTTTCCACATTTCTGAAGCATGACGTAACGGGGGGGTGTTATCTCTTTTGTCGAAAATCAGCCGTTTTTGCTCGAACATCAAATGCCTCCAAATGGTATTTAATTAACTTCCCGGGGTGAAGAAACCCTTTTTGAGAACTCAGAGTGAGTAAATTGGCCATTTTCATGCACTTTTAACCATTCCATAAATCTTGTGTTTTGGGCCCCTGGAAGCATGAAAATCACTTTAAACATGCTAATTTTAGCTCTAACACTGATGATCCACCTACAAATGTGAACTGACGTTCAAAAATAAAACATTTGAAAACGGACCATTTTCCACATTTCTGAAGCATGACGTAATGGGGGGGTGTTATCTCTTTTGTCGAAAATCAGCCGTTTTTGCTCGAACATTAAATGCCTCCAAATGGTATTTAATTAACTTCCCGAGCCCCTGGAAGCATGAAAATCACTTTAAACATGCTAATTTTAGCTCTAACACTGATGATCCACCTACAAATGTGAACTGACGTTCAAAAATAAAACATTTGAAAACGGACCATTTTCCACATTTCTGAAGCATGACGTAATGGGGGGGTGTTATCTCTTTTGTCGAAAATCAGCCGTTTTTGCTCGAACATTAAATGCCTCCAAATTGTATTTAATTAACTTCCCGAGCCCCTGGAAGCATGAAAATCACTTTAAACATGCTAATTTTAGCTCTAACACTGATGATCCACCTACAAATGTGAACTGACGTTCAAAAATAAAACATTTGAAAACGGACCATTTTCCACATTTCTGAAGCATGACGTAATGAGGGGGGTGTTATCTCTTTTGTCGAAAATCAGCCGTTTTTGCTCGAACAATAAATGCCTCCAAATGGTATTTATTTCACTTCTCGAGCCCCTGGAAGCATGAAAATCACTTTAAACATGCTAATTTTAGCTCTAACACTGATGATCCACCTACAAATGTGAACTGACGTTCAAAAATAAAACATTTGAAAACGGACCATTTTCCACATTTCTGAAGCATGACGTAATGGGGGGGTGTTATCTCTTTCGTCGAAAATCAGCCGTTTTTGCTCGAACATTAAATGCCTCCAAATGGTATTTAATTAACTTCCCGGGGTGAAGAAACCCTTTTTGAGAACTCAGAGTGAGTAAATTGGCCATTTTCATGCACTTTTAACCATTCCATAAATCTTGTTTTTTGGGCCCCTGGAAGCATGAAAATCACTTTAAACATGCTAATTTTAGCTCTAACACTGATGATCCACCTACAAATGTGAACTGACGTTCAAAAATAAAACATTTGAAAACGGACCATTTTCCACATTTCTGAAGCATGACGTAATGGGGGGGGGTGTTATCTCTTTTGTCGAAAATCAGCCGTTTTTGCTCGAACATTAAATGCCTCCAAATGGTATTTAATTAACTTCCCGGGGTGAAGAAACCCTTTTTGAGAACTCAGAGTGAGTAAATTGGCCATTTTCATGCACTTTTAACCATTCCATAAATCTTGTGTTTTGGGCCCCTGGAAGCATGAAAATCACTTTAAACATGCTAATTTTAGCTCTAACACTGATGATCCACCTACAAATGTGAACTGACGTTCAAAAATAAAACATTTGAAAACGGACCATTTTCCACATTTCTGAAGCATGACGTAATGGGGGGGTGTTATCTCTTTTGTCGAAAATCAGCCGTTTTTGCTCGAACATTAAATGCCTCCAAATGGTATTTAATTAACTTCCCGGGGTGAAGAAACCCTTTTTGAGATCTCAGAGTGAGTAAATTGGCCATTTTCATGCACTTTTAACCATTCCATAAATCTTGTGTTTTGGGCCCCTGGAAGCATGAAAATCACTTTAAACATGCTAATTTTAGCTCTAACACTGATGATCCACCTACAAATGTGAACTGACGTTCAAAAATAAAACATTTGAAAACGGACCATTTTCCACATTTCTGAAGCATGACGTAATGGGGGGGTGTTATCTCTTTTGTCGAAAATCAGCCGTTTTTGCTCGAACATTAAATGCCTCCAAATGGTATTTAATTAACTTCCCGAGCCCCTGGAAGCATGAAAATCACTTTAAACATGCTAATTTTAGCTCTAACACTGATGATCCACCTACAAATGTGAACTGACGTTCAAAAATAAAACATTTGAAAACGGACCATTTTCCACATTTCTGAAGCATGACGTAATGGGGGGGTGTTATCTCTTTTGTCGAAAATCAGCCGTTTTTGCTCGAACATTAAATGCCTCCAAATGGTATTTAATTAACTTCCCGAGCCCCTGGAAGCATGAAAATCACTTTAAACATGCTAATTTTAGCTCTAACACTGATGATCCACCTACAAATGTGAACTGACGTTCAAAAATAAAACATTTGAAAACGGACCATTTTCCACATTTCTGAAGCATGACGTAATGGGGGGGTGTTATCTCTTTTGTCGAAAATCAGCAGTTTTTGCTCGAACATTAAATGCCTCCAAATGGTATTTAATTAACTTCTCGGGGTGAAGAAACCCTTTTTGAGAACTCAGAGTGAGTAAATTGGCCATTTTCATGCACTTTTAACCATTCCATAAATCTTGTGTTTTGGGCCCCTGGAAGCATGAAAATCACTTTAAACATGCTAATTTTAGCTCTAACACTGATGATCCACCTACAAATGTGAACTGACGTTCAAAAATAAAACATTTGAAAACGGACCATTTTCCACATTTCTGAAGCATGACGTAACGGGGGGGTGTTATCTCTTTTGTCGAAAATCAGCCGTTTTTGCTCGAACATCAAATGCCTCCAAATGGTATTTAATTAACTTCCCGGGGTGAAGAAACCCTTTTTGAGAACTCAGAGTGAGTAAATTGGCCATTTTCATGCACTTTTAACCATTCCATAAATCTTGTGTTTTGGGCCCCTGGAAGCATGAAAATCACTTTAAACATGCTAATTTTAGCTCTAACACTGATGATCCACCTACAAATGTGAACTGACGTTCAAAAATAAAACATTTGAAAACGGACCATTTTCCACATTTCTGAAGCATGACGTAATGGGGGGGTGTTATCTCTTTTGTCGAAAATCAGCCGTTTTTGCTCGAACATTAAATGCCTCCAAATGGTATTTAATTAACTTCCCGAGCCCCTGGAAGCATGAAAATCACTTTAAACATGCTAATTTTAGCTCTAACACTGATGATCCACCTACAAATGTGAACTGACGTTCAAAAATAAAACATTTGAAAACGGACCATTTTCCACATTTCTGAAGCATGATGTAATGGGGGGGTGTTATCTCTTTTGTCGAAAATCAGCCGTTTTTGCTCGAACATTAAATGCCTCCAAATGGTATTTAATTAACTTCACGGGGTGAAGAAACCCTTTTTGAGAACTCAGAGTGAGTAAATTGGCCATTTTCATGCACTTTTAACCATTCCATAAATCTTGTGTTTTGGGCCCCTGGAAGCATGAAAATCACTTTAAACATGCTAATTTTAGCTCTAACACTGATGATCCACCTACAAATGTGAACTGACGTTCAAAAATAAAACATTTGAAAACGGACCATTTTCCACATTTCTGAAGCATGACGTAATGGGGGGGTGTTATCTCTTTTGTCGAAAATCAGCCGTTTTTGCTCGAACATTAAATGCCTCCAAATGGTATTTAATTAACTTCCCGGGGTGAAGAAACCCTTTTTGAGAACTCAGAGTGAGTAAATTGGCCATTTTCATGCACTTTTAACCATTCCATAAATCTTGTGTTTTGGGCCCCTGGAAGCATGAAAATCACTTTAAACATGCTAATTTTAGCTCTAACACTGATGATCCACCTACAAATGTGAACTGACGTTCAAAAATAAAACATTTGAAAACGGACCATTTTCCACATTTCTGAAGCATGACGTAATGGGGGGGTGTTATCTCTTTTGTCGAAAATCAGCCGTTTTTGCTCGAACATTAAATGCCTCCAAATGGTATTTAATTAACTTCCCGAGCCCCTGGAAGCATGAAAATCACTTTAAACATGCTAATTTCAGCTCTAACACTGATGATCCACCTACAAATGTGAACTGACGTTCAAAAATAAAACATTTGAAAACGGACCATTTTCCACATTTCTGAAGCATGACGTAATGGGGGGGTGTTATCTCTTTTGTCGAAAATCAGCCGTTTTTGCTCGAACATTAAATGCCTCCAAATGGTATTTATTTCACTTCCCGAGCCCCTGGAAGCATGAAAATCACTTTAAACATGCTAATTTTAGCTCTAACACTGATGATCCACCTACAAATGTGAACTGACGTTCAAAAATAAAACATTTGAAAACGGACCATTTTCCACATTTCTGAAGCATGACGTAATGGGGGGGTGTTATCTCTTTTGTCGAAAATCAGCCGTTTTTGCTCGAACATTAAATGCCTCCAAATGGTATTTAATTAACTTCCCGGGGTGAAGAAACCCTTTTTGAGAACTCAGAGTGAGTAAATTGGCCATTTTCATGCACTTTTAACCATTCCATAAATCTTGTGTTTTGGGCCCCTGGAAGCATGAAAATCACTTTAAACATGCTAATTTTAGCTCTAACACTGATGATCCACCTACAAATGTGAACTGACGTTCAAAAATAAAACATTTGAAAACGGACCATTTTCCACATTTCTGAAGCATGACGTAACGGGGGGGTGTTATCTCTTTTGTCGAAAATCAGCCGTTTTTGCTCGAACATCAAATGCCTCCAAATGGTATTTAATTAACTTCCCGGGGTGAAGAAACCCTTTTTGAGAACTCAGGGTGAGTAAATTGGCCATTTTCATGCACTTTTAACCATTCCATAAATCTTGTGTTTTGGGCCCCTGGAAGCATGAAAATCACTTTAAACATGCTAATTTTAGCTCTAACACTGATGATCCACCTACAAATGTGAACTGACGTTCAAAAATAAAACATTTGAAAACGGACCATTTTCCACATTTCTGAAGCATGACGTAATGGGGGGGTGTTATCTCTTTTGTCGAAAATCAGCCGTTTTTGCTCGAACATTAAATGCCTCCAAATGGTATTTAATTAACTTCCCGAGCCCCTGGAAGCATGAAAATCACTTTAAACATGCTAATTTTAGCTCTAACACTGATGATCCACCTACAAATGTGAACTGACGTTCAAAAATAAAACATTTGAAAACGGACCATTTTCCACATTTCTGAAGCATGATGTAATGGGGGGGTGTTATCTCTTTTGTCGAAAATCAGCCGTTTTTGCTCGAACATTAAATGCCTCCAAATGGTATTTAATTAACTTCACGGGGTGAAGAAACCCTTTTTGAGAACTCAGAGTGAGTAAATTGGCCATTTTCATGCACTTTTAACCATTCCATGAATCTTGTGTTTTGGGCCCCTGGAAGCATGAAAATCACTTTAAACATGCTAATTTTAGCTCTAACACTGATGATCCACCTACAAATGTGAACTGACGTTCAAAAATAAAACATTTGAAAACGGACCATTTTCCACATTTCTGAAGCATGACGTAATGGGGGGGTGTTATCTCTTTTGTCGAAAATCAGCCGTTTTTGCTCGAACATTAAATGCCTCCAAATGGTATTTAATTAACTTCCCGGGGTGAAGAAACCCTTTTTGAGAACTCAGAGTGAGTAAATTGGCCATTTTCATGCACTTTTAACCATTCCATAAATCTTGTGTTTTGGGCCCCTGGAAGCATGAAAATCACTTTAAACATGCTAATTTTAGCTCTAACACTGATGATCCACCTACAAATGTGAACTGACGTTCAAAAATAAAACATTTGAAAACGGACCATTTTCCACATTTCTGAAGCATGACGTAATGGGGGGGTGTTATCTCTTTTGTCGAAAATCAGCCGTTTTTGCTCGAACATTAAATGCCTCCAAATGGTATTTAATTAACTTCCCGAGCCCCTGGAAGCATGAAAATCACTTTAAACATGCTAATTTCAGCTCTAACACTGATGATCCACCTACAAATGTGAACTGACGTTCAAAAATCAAACATTTGAAAACGGACCATTTTCCACATTTCTGAAGCATGACGTAATGGGGGGGTGTTATCTCTTTTGTCGAAAATCAGCCGTTTTTGCTCGAACATTAAATGCCTCCAAATGGTATTTATTTCACTTCCCGAGCCCCTGGAAGCATGAAAATCACTTTAAACATGCTAATTTTAGCTCTAACACTGATGATCCACCTACAAATGTGAACTGACGTTCAAAAATAAAACATTTGAAAACGGACCATTTTCCACATTTCTGAAGCATGACGTAATGGGGGGGTGTTATCTCTTTTGTCGAAAATCAGCCGTTTTTGCTCGAACATTAAATGCCTCCAAATGGTATTTAATTAACTTCCCGGGGTGAAGAAACCCTTTTTGAGATCTCAGAGTGAGTAAATTGGCCATTTTCATGCACTTTTAACCATTCCATAAATCTTGTGTTTTGGGCCCCTGGAAGCATGAAAATCACTTTAAACATGCTAATTTTAGCTCTAACACTGATGATCCACCTACAAATGTGAACTGACGTTCAAAAATAAAACATTTGAAAACGGACCATTTTCCACATTTCTGAAGCATGACGTAACGGGGGGGTGTTATCTCTTTTGTCGAAAATCAGCCGTTTTTGCTCGAACATCAAATGCCTCCAAATGGTATTTAATTAACTTCCCGAGCCCCTGGAAGCATGAAAATCACTTTAAACATGCTAATTTTAGCTCTAACACTGATGATCCACCTACAAATGTGAACTGACGTTCAAAAATAAAACATTTGAAAACGGACCATTTTCCACATTTCTGAAGCATGACGTAACGGGGGGGTGTTATCTCTTTTGTCGAAAATCAGCCGTTTTTGCTCGAACATCAAATGCCTCCAAATGGTATTTAATTAACTTCCCGGGGTGAAGAAACCCTTTTTGAGAACTCAGAGTGAGTAAATTGGCCATTTTCATGCACTTTTAACCATTCCATAAATCTTGTGTTTTGGGCCCCTGGAAGCATGAAAATCACTTTAAACATGCTAATTTTAGCTCTAACACTGATGATCCACCTACAAATGTGAACTGACGTTCAAAAATAAAACATTTGAAAACGGACCATTTTCCACATTTCTGAAGCATGACGTAACGGGGGGGTGTTATCTCTTTTGTCGAAAATCAGCCGTTTTTGCTCGAACATCAAATGCCTCCAAATGGTATTTAATTAACTTCCCGGGGTGAAGAAACCCTTTTTGAGAACTCAGGGTGAGTAAATTGGCCATTTTCATGCACTTTTAACCATTCCATAAATCTTGTGTTTTGGGCCCCTGGAAGCATGAAAATCACTTTAAACATGCTAATTTTAGCTCTAACACTGATGATCCACCTACAAATGTGAACTGACGTTCAAAAATAAAACATTTGAAAACGGACCATTTTCCACATTTCTGAAGCATGACGTAATGGGGGGGTGTTATCTCTTTTGTCGAAAATCAGCCGTTTTTGCTCGAACATTAAATGCCTCCAAATGGTATTTAATTAACTTCCCGAGCCCCTGGAAGCATGAAAATCACTTTAAACATGCTAATTTTAGCTCTAACACTGATGATCCACCTACAAATGTGAACTGACGTTCAAAAATAAAACATTTGAAAACGGACCATTTTCCACATTTCTGAAGCATGATGTAATGGGGGGGTGTTATCTCTTTTGTCGAAAATCAGCCGTTTTTGCTCGAACATTAAATGCCTCCAAATGGTATTTAATTAACTTCACGGGGTGAAGAAACCCTTTTTGAGAACTCAGAGTGAGTAAATTGGCCATTTTCATGCACTTTTAACCATTCCATGAATCTTGTGTTTTGGGCCCCTGGAAGCATGAAAATCACTTTAAACATGCTAATTTTAGCTCTAACACTGATGATCCACCTACAAATGTGAACTGACGTTCAAAAATAAAACATTTGAAAACGGACCATTTTCCACATTTCTGAAGCATGACGTAATGGGGGGGTGTTATCTCTTTTGTCGAAAATCAGCCGTTTTTGCTCGAACATTAAATGCCTCCAAATGGTATTTAATTAACTTCCCGGGGTGAAGAAACCCTTTTTGAGAACTCAGAGTGAGTAAATTGGCCATTTTCATGCACTTTTAACCATTCCATAAATCTTGTGTTTTGGGCCCCTGGAAGCATGAAAATCACTTTAAACATGCTAATTTTAGCTCTAACACTGATGATCCACCTACAAATGTGAACTGACGTTCAAAAATAAAACATTTGAAAACGGACCATTTTCCACATTTCTGAAGCATGACGTAATGGGGGGGTGTTATCTCTTTTGTCGAAAATCAGCCGTTTTTGCTCGAACATTAAATGCCTCCAAATGGTATTTAATTAACTTCCCGAGCCCCTGGAAGCATGAAAATCACTTTAAACATGCTAATTTCAGCTCTAACACTGATGATCCACCTACAAATGTGAACTGACGTTCAAAAATCAAACATTTGAAAACGGACCATTTTCCACATTTCTGAAGCATGACGTAATGGGGGGGTGTTATCTCTTTTGTCGAAAATCAGCCGTTTTTGCTCGAACATTAAATGCCTCCAAATGGTATTTATTTCACTTCCCGAGCCCCTGGAAGCATGAAAATCACTTTAAACATGCTAATTTTAGCTCTAACACTGATGATCCACCTACAAATGTGAACTGACGTTCAAAAATAAAACATTTGAAAACGGACCATTTTCCACATTTCTGAAGCATGACGTAATGGGGGGGTGTTATCTCTTTTGTCGAAAATCAGCCGTTTTTGCTCGAACATTAAATGCCTCCAAATGGTATTTAATTAACTTCCCGGGGTGAAGAAACCCTTTTTGAGATCTCAGAGTGAGTAAATTGGCCATTTTCATGCACTTTTAACCATTCCATAAATCTTGTGTTTTGGGCCCCTGGAAGCATGAAAATCACTTTAAACATGCTAATTTTAGCTCTAACACTGATGATCCACCTACAAATGTGAACTGACGTTCAAAAATAAAACATTTGAAAACGGACCATTTTCCACATTTCTGAAGCATGACGTAACGGGGGGGTGTTATCTCTTTTGTCGAAAATCAGCCGTTTTTGCTCGAACATCAAATGCCTCCAAATGGTATTTAATTAACTTCCCGAGCCCCTGGAAGCATGAAAATCACTTTAAACATGCTAATTTTAGCTCTAACACTGATGATCCACCTACAAATGTGAACTGACGTTCAAAAATAAAACATTTGAAAACGGACCATTTTCCACATTTCTGAAGCATGACGTAACGGGGGGGTGTTATCTCTTTTGTCGAAAATCAGCCGTTTTTGCTCGAACATCAAATGCCTCCAAATGGTATTTAATTAACTTCCCGGGGTGAAGAAACCCTTTTTGAGAACTCAGAGTGAGTAAATTGGCCATTTTCATGCACTTTTAACCATTCCATAAATCTTGTGTTTTGGGCCCCTGGAAGCATGAAAATCACTTTAAACATGCTAATTTTAGCTCTAACACTGATGATCCACCTACAAATGTGAACTGACGTTCAAAAATAAAACATTTGAAAACGGACCATTTTCCACATTTCTGAAGCATGACGTAATGGGGGGGTGTTATCTCTTTTGTCGAAAATCAGCCGTTTTTGCTCGAACATTAAATGCCTCCAAATTGTATTTAATTAACTTCCCGAGCCCCTGGAAGCATGAAAATCACTTTAAACATGCTAATTTTAGCTCTAACACTGATGATCCACCTACAAATGTGAACTGACGTTCAAAAATAAAACATTTGAAAACAGACCATTTTCCACATTTCTGAAGCATGACGTAATGAGGGGGGTGTTATCTCTTTTGTCGAAAATCAGCCGTTTTTGCTCGAACAATAAATGCCTCCAAATGGTATTTATTTCACTTCTCGAGCCCCTGGAAGCATGAAAATCACTTTAAACATGCTAATTTTAGCTCTAACACTGATGATCCACCTACAAATGTGAACTGACGTTCAAAAATAAAACATTTGAAAACGGACCATTTTCCACATTTCTGAAGCATGACGTAATGGGGGGGTGTTATCTCTTTTGTCGAAAATCAGCCGTTTTTGCTCGAACATTAAATGCCTCCAAATGGTATTTAATTAACTTCCCGAGCCCCTGGAAGCATGAAAATCACTTTAAACATGCTAATTTCAGCTCTAACACTGATGATCCACCTACAAATGTGAACTGACGTTCAAAAATAAAACATTTGAAAACGGACCATTTTCCACATTTCTGAAGCATGACGTAATGGGGGGTGTTATCTCTTTTGTCGAAAATCAGCCGTTTTTGCTCGAACATTAAATGCCTCCAAATGGTATTTATTTCACTTCCCGAGCCCCTGGAAGCATGAAAATCACTTTAAACATGCTAATTTTAGCTCTAACACTGATGATCCACCTACAAATGTGAACTGACGTTCAAAAATAAAACATTTGAAAACGGACCATTTTCCACATTTCTGAAGCATGACGTAATGGGGGGGTGTTATCTCTTTTGTCGAAAATCAGCCGTTTTTGCTCGAACATTAAATGCCTCCAAATGGTATTTAATTAACTTCCCGGGGTGAAGAAACCCTTTTTGAGAACTCAGAGTGAGTAAATTGGCCATTTTCATGCACTTTTAACCATTCCATAAATCTTGTGTTTTGGGCCCCTGGAAGCATGAAAATCACTTTAAACATGCTAATTTTAGCTCTAACACTGATGATCCACCTACAAATGTGAACTGACGTTCAAAAATAAAACATTTGAAAACGGACCATTTTCCACATTTCTGAAGCATGACGTAACGGGGGGGTGTTATCTCTTTTGTCGAAAATCAGCTGTTTTTGCTCGAACATCAAATGCCTCCAAATGGTATTTAATTAACTTCCCGAGCCCCTGGAAGCATGAAAATCACTTTAAACATGCTAATTTTAGCTCTAACACTGATGATCCACCTACAAATGTGAACTGACGTTCAAAAATAAAACATTTGAAAACGGACCATTTTCCACATTTCTGAAGCATGACGTAATGGGGGGGTGTTATCTCTTTTGTCGAAAATCAACCGTTTTTGCTCGAACATTAAATGCCTCCAAATGGTATTTAATTAACTTCCCGAGCCCCTGGAAGCATGAAAATCACTTTAAACATGCTAATTTTAGCTCTAACACTGATGATCCACCTACAAATGTGAACTGACGTTCAAAAATAAAACATTTGAAAACGGACCATTTTCCACATTTCTGAAGCATGACGTAATGGGGGGGTGTTATCTCTTTTGTGGAAAATCAGCCGTTTTTGCTCGAACATTAAATGCCTCCAAATGGTATTTAATTAACTTCCCGAGCCCCTGGAAGCATGAAAATCACTTTAAACATGCTAATTTTAGCTCTAACACTGATGATCCACCTACAAATGTGAACTGACGTTCAAAAATAAAACATTTGAAAACGGACCATTTTCCACATTTCTGAAGCATGACGTAATGGGGGGGTGTTATCTCTTTTGTGGAAAATCAGCCGTTTTTGCTCGAACATTAAATGCCTCCAAATGGTATTTAATTAACTTCCCGGGGTGAAGAAACCCTTTTTGAGAACTCAGAGTGAGTAAATTGGCCATTTTCATGCACTTTTAACCATTCCATAAATCTTGTGTTTTGGGCCCCTGGAAGCATGAAAATCACTTTAAACATGCTAATTTTAGCTCTAACACTGATGATCCACCTACAAATGTGAACTGACGTTCAAAAATAAAACATTTGAAAACGGACCATTTTCCACATTTCTGAAGCATGACGTAATGGGGGGGTGTTATCTCTTTTGTCGAAAATCAGCCGTTTTTGCTCGAACATTAAATGCCTCCAAATGGTATTTAATTAACTTCCCGGGGTGAAGAAACCCTTTTTGAGATCTCAGAGTGAGTAAATTGGCCATTTTCATGCACTTTTAACCATTCCATAAATCTTGTGTTTTGGGCCCCTGGAAGCATGAAAATCACTTTAAACATGCTAATTTTAGCTCTAACACTGATGATCCACCTACAAATGTGAACTGACGTTCAAAAATAAAACATTTGAAAACGGACCATTTTCCACATTTCTGAAGCATGACGTAACGGGGGGGTGTTATCTCTTTTGTCGAAAATCAGCCGTTTTTGCTCGAACATCAAATGCCTCCAAATGGTATTTAATTAACTTCCCGAGCCCCTGGAAGCATGAAAATCACTTTAAACATGCTAATTTTAGCTCTAACACTGATGATCCACCTACAAATGTGAACTGACGTTCAAAAATAAAACATTTGAAAACGGACCATTTTCCACATTTCTGAAGCATGACGTAACGGGGGGGTGTTATCTCTTTTGTCGAAAATCAGCCGTTTTTGCTCGAACATCAAATGCCTCCAAATGGTATTTAATTAACTTCCCGGGGTGAAGAAACCCTTTTTGAGAACTCAGAGTGAGTAAATTGGCCATTTTCATGCACTTTTAACCATTCCATAAATCTTGTGTTTTGGGCCCCTGGAAGCATGAAAATCACTTTAAACATGCTAATTTTAGCTCTAACACTGATGATCCACCTACAAATGTGAACTGACGTTCAAAAATAAAACATTTGAAAACGGACCATTTTCCACATTTCTGAAGCATGACGTAATGGGGGGGTGTTATCTCTTTTGTCGAAAATCAGCCGTTTTTGCTCGAACATTAAATGCCTCCAAATTGTATTTAATTAACTTCCCGAGCCCCTGGAAGCATGAAAATCACTTTAAACATGCTAATTTTAGCTCTAACACTGATGATCCACCTACAAATGTGAACTGACGTTCAAAAATAAAACATTTGAAAACAGACCATTTTCCACATTTCTGAAGCATGACGTAATGAGGGGGGTGTTATCTCTTTTGTCGAAAATCAGCCGTTTTTGCTCGAACAATAAATGCCTCCAAATGGTATTTATTTCACTTCTCGAGCCCCTGGAAGCATGAAAATCACTTTAAACATGCTAATTTTAGCTCTAACACTGATGATCCACCTACAAATGTGAACTGACGTTCAAAAATAAAACATTTGAAAACGGACCATTTTCCACATTTCTGAAGCATGACGTAATGGGGGGGTGTTATCTCTTTTGTCGAAAATCAGCCGTTTTTGCTCGAACATTAAATGCCTCCAAATGGTATTTAATTAACTTCCCGAGCCCCTGGAAGCATGAAAATCACTTTAAACATGCTAATTTCAGCTCTAACACTGATGATCCACCTACAAATGTGAACTGACGTTCAAAAATAAAACATTTGAAAACGGACCATTTTCCACATTTCTGAAGCATGACGTAATGGGGGGTGTTATCTCTTTTGTCGAAAATCAGCCGTTTTTGCTCGAACATTAAATGCCTCCAAATGGTATTTATTTCACTTCCCGAGCCCCTGGAAGCATGAAAATCACTTTAAACATGCTAATTTTAGCTCTAACACTGATGATCCACCTACAAATGTGAACTGACGTTCAAAAATAAAACATTTGAAAACGGACCATTTTCCACATTTCTGAAGCATGACGTAATGGGGGGGTGTTATCTCTTTTGTCGAAAATCAGCCGTTTTTGCTCGAACATTAAATGCCTCCAAATGGTATTTAATTAACTTCCCGGGGTGAAGAAACCCTTTTTGAGAACTCAGAGTGAGTAAATTGGCCATTTTCATGCACTTTTAACCATTCCATAAATCTTGTGTTTTGGGCCCCTGGAAGCATGAAAATCACTTTAAACATGCTAATTTTAGCTCTAACACTGATGATCCACCTACAAATGTGAACTGACGTTCAAAAATAAAACATTTGAAAACGGACCATTTTCCACATTTCTGAAGCATGACGTAACGGGGGGGTGTTATCTCTTTTGTCGAAAATCAGCTGTTTTTGCTCGAACATCAAATGCCTCCAAATGGTATTTAATTAACTTCCCGAGCCCCTGGAAGCATGAAAATCACTTTAAACATGCTAATTTTAGCTCTAACACTGATGATCCACCTACAAATGTGAACTGACGTTCAAAAATAAAACATTTGAAAACGGACCATTTTCCACATTTCTGAAGCATGACGTAATGGGGGGGTGTTATCTCTTTTGTCGAAAATCAACCGTTTTTGCTCGAACATTAAATGCCTCCAAATGGTATTTAATTAACTTCCCGAGCCCCTGGAAGCATGAAAATCACTTTAAACATGCTAATTTTAGCTCTAACACTGATGATCCACCTACAAATGTGAACTGACGTTCAAAAATAAAACATTTGAAAACGGACCATTTTCCACATTTCTGAAGCATGACGTAATGGGGGGGTGTTATCTCTTTTGTGGAAAATCAGCCGTTTTTGCTCGAACATTAAATGCCTCCAAATGGTATTTAATTAACTTCCCGGGGTGAAGAAACCCTTTTTGAGAACTCAGAGTGAGTAAATTGGCCATTTTCATGCACTTTTAACCATTCCATAAATCTTGTGTTTTGGGCCCCTGGAAGCATGAAAATCACTTTAAACATGCTAATTTTAGCTCTAACACTGATGATCCACCTACAAATGTGAACTGACGTTCAAAAATAAAACATTTGAAAACGGACCATTTTCCACATTTCTGAAGCATGACGTAACGGGGGGGTGTTATCTCTTTTGTCGAAAATCAGCCGTTTTTGCTCGAACATCAAATGCCTCCAAATGGTATTTAATTAACTTCCCGGGGTGAAGAAACCCTTTTTGAGAACTCAGAGTGAGTAAATTGGCCATTTTCATGCACTTTTAACCATTCCATAAATCTTGTGTTTTGGGCCCCTGGAAGCATGAAAATCACTTTAAACATGCTAATTTTAGCTCTAACACTGATGATCCACCTACAAATGTGAACTGACGTTCAAAAATAAAACATTTGAAAACGGACCATTTTCCACATTTCTGAAGCATGACGTAATGGGGGGGTGTTATCTCTTTTGTCGAAAATCAGCCGTTTTTGCTCGAACATTAAATGCCTCCAAATGGTATTTAATTAACTTCCCGAGCCCCTGGAAGCATGAAAATCACTTTAAACATGCTAATTTTAGCTCTAACACTGATGATCCACCTACAAATGTGAACTGACGTTCAAAAATAAAACATTTGAAAACGGACCATTTTCCACATTTCTGAAGCATGATGTAATGGGGGGGTGTTATCTCTTTTGTCGAAAATCAGCCGTTTTTGCTCGAACATTAAATGCCTCCAAATGGTATTTAATTAACTTCACGGGGTGAAGAAACCCTTTTTGAGAACTCAGAGTGAGTAAATTGGCCATTTTCATGCACTTTTAACCATTCCATAAATCTTGTGTTTTGGGCCCCTGGAAGCATGAAAATCACTTTAAACATGCTAATTTTAGCTCTAACACTGATGATCCACCTACAAATGTGAACTGACGTTCAAAAATAAAACATTTGAAAACGGACCATTTTCCACATTTCTGAAGCATGACGTAATGGGGGGGTGTTATCTCTTTTGTCGAAAATCAGCCGTTTTTGCTCGAACATTAAATGCCTCCAAATGGTATTTAATTAACTTCCCGGGGTGAAGAAACCCTTTTTGAGAACTCAGAGTGAGTAAATTGGCCATTTTCATGCACTTTTAACCATTCCATAAATCTTGTGTTTTGGGCCCCTGGAAGCATGAAAATCACTTTAAACATGCTAATTTTAGCTCTAACACTGATGATCCACCTACAAATGTGAACTGACGTTCAAAAATAAAACATTTGAAAACGGACCATTTTCCACATTTCTGAAGCATGACGTAATGGGGGGTGTTATCTCTTTTGTCGAAAATCAGCCGTTTTTGCTCGAACATTAAATGCCTCCAAATGGTATTTAATTAACTTCCCGAGCCCCTGGAAGCATGAAAATCACTTTAAACATGCTAATTTCAGCTCTAACACTGATGATCCACCTACAAATGTGAACTGACGTTCAAAAATAAAACATTTGAAAACGGACCATTTTCCACATTTCTGAAGCATGACGTAATGGGGGGGGTGTTATCTCTTTTGTCGAAAATCAGCCGTTTTTGCTCGAACATTAAATGCCTCCAAATGGTATTTATTTCACTTCCCGAGCCCCTGGAAGCATGAAAATCACTTTAAACATGCTAGTTTTAGCTCTAACACTGATGATCCACCTACAAATGTGAACTGACGTTCAAAAATAAAACATTTGAAAACGGACCATTTTCCACATTTCTGAAGCATGACGTAATGGGGGGGTGTTATCTCTTTTGTCGAAAATCAGCCGTTTTTGCTCGAACATTAAATGCCTCCAAATGGTATTTAATTAACTTCCCGGGGTGAAGAAACCCTTTTTGAGAACTCAGAGTGAGTAAATTGGCCATTTTCATGCACTTTTAACCATTCCATAAATCTTGTGTTTTGGGCCCCTGGAAGCATGAAAATCACTTTAAACATGCTAATTTTAGCTCTAACACTGATGATCCACCTACAAATGTGAACTGACGTTCAAAAATAAAACATTTGAAAACTGACCATTTTCCACATTTCTGAAGCATGACGTAACGGGGGGGGGGGTTATCTCTTTTGTCGAAAATCAGCCGTTTTTGCTCGAACATCAAATGCCTCCAAATGGTATTTAATTAACTTCCCGAGCCCCTGGAAGCATGAAAATCACTTTAAACATGCTAATTTTAGCTCTAACACTGATGATCCACCTACAAATGTGAACTGACGTTCAAAAATAAAACATTTGAAAACGGACCATTTTCCACATTTCTGAAGCATGACGTAACGGGGGGGTGTTATCTCTTTTGTCGAAAATCAGCCGTTTTTGCTCGAACATCAAATGCCTCCAAATGGTATTTAATTAACTTCCCGGGGTGAAGAAACCCTTTTTGAGAACTCAGAGTGAGTAAATTGGCCATTTTCATGCACTTTTAACCATTCCATAAATCTTGTGTTTTGGGCCCCTGGAAGCATGAAAATCACTTTAAACATGCTAATTTTAGCTCTAACACTGATGATCCACCTACAAATGTGAACTGACGTTCAAAAATAAAACATTTGAAAACGGACCATTTTCCACATTTCTGAAGCATGACGTAATGGGGGGGTGTTATCTCTTTTGTCGAAAATCAGCCGTTTTTGCTCGAACATTAAATGCCTCCAAATGGTATTTAATTAACTTCCCGAGCCCCTGGAAGCATGAAAATCACTTTAAACATGCTAATTTTAGCTCTAACACTGATGATCCACCTACAAATGTGAACTGACGTTCAAAAATAAAACATTTGAAAACGGACCATTTTCCACATTTCTGAAGCATGACGTAATGGGGGGGGTGTTATCTCTTTTGTCGAAAATCAGCCGTTTTTGCTCGAACATTAAATGCCTCCAAATTGTATTTAATTAACTTCCCGAGCCCCTGGAAGCATGAAAATCACTTTAAACATGCTAATTTTAGCTCTAACACTGATGATCCACCTACAAATGTGAACTGACGTTCAAAAATAAAACATTTGAAAACGGACCATTTTCCACATTTCTGAAGCATGACGTAATGAGGGAGGTGTTATCTCTTTTGTCGAAAATCAGCCGTTTTTGCTCGAACAATAAATGCCTCCAAATGGTATTTATTTCACTTCTCGAGCCCCTGGAAGCATGAAAATCACTTTAAACATGCTAATTTTAGCTCTAACACTGATGATCCACCTACAAATGTGAACTGACGTTCAAAAATAAAACATTTGAAAACGGACCATTTTCCACATTTCTGAAGCATGATGTAATGGGGGGGTGTTATCTCTTTTGTCGAAAATCAGCCGTTTTTGCTCGAACATTAAATGCCTCCAAATGGTATTTAATTAACTTCACGGGGTGAAGAAACCCTTTTTGAGAACTCAGAGTGAGTAAATTGGCCATTTTCATGCACTTTTAACCATTCCATGAATCTTGTGTTTTGGGCCCCTGGAAGCATGAAAATCACTTTAAACATGCTAATTTTAGCTCTAACACTGATGATCCACCTACAAATGTGAACTGACGTTCAAAAATAAAACATTTGAAAACGGACCATTTTCCACATTTCTGAAGCATGACGTAATGGGGGGGTGTTATCTCTTTTGTCGAAAATCAGCCGTTTTTGCTCGAACATTAAATGCCTCCAAATGGTATTTAATTAACTTCCCGGGGTGAAGAAACCCTTTTTGAGAACTCAGAGTGAGTAAATTGGCCATTTTCATGCACTTTTAACCATTCCATAAATCTTGTGTTTTGGGCCCCTGGAAGCATGAAAATCACTTTAAACATGCTAATTTTAGCTCTAACACTGATGATCCACCTACAAATGTGAACTGACGTTCAAAAATAAAACATTTGAAAACGGACCATTTTCCACATTTCTGAAGCATGACGTAATGGGGGGGTGTTATCTCTTTTGTCGAAAATCAGCCGTTTTTGCTCGAACATTAAATGCCTCCAAATGGTATTTAATTAACTTCCCGAGCCCCTGGAAGCATGAAAATCACTTTAAACATGCTAATTTCAGCTCTAACACTGATGATCCACCTACAAATGTGAACTGACGTTCAAAAATCAAACATTTGAAAACGGACCATTTTCCACATTTCTGAAGCATGACGTAATGGGGGGGTGTTATCTCTTTTGTCGAAAATCAGCCGTTTTTGCTCGAACATTAAATGCCTCCAAATGGTATTTATTTCACTTCCCGAGCCCCTGGAAGCATGAAAATCACTTTAAACATGCTAATTTTAGCTCTAACACTGATGATCCACCTACAAATGTGAACTGACGTTCAAAAATAAAACATTTGAAAACGGACCATTTTCCACATTTCTGAAGCATGACGTAATGGGGGGGTGTTATCTCTTTTGTCGAAAATCAGCCGTTTTTGCTCGAACATTAAATGCCTCCAAATGGTATTTAATTAACTTCCCGGGGTGAAGAAACCCTTTTTGAGATCTCAGAGTGAGTAAATTGGCCATTTTCATGCACTTTTAACCATTCCATAAATCTTGTGTTTTGGGCCCCTGGAAGCATGAAAATCACTTTAAACATGCTAATTTTAGCTCTAACACTGATGATCCACCTACAAATGTGAACTGACGTTCAAAAATAAAACATTTGAAAACGGACCATTTTCCACATTTCTGAAGCATGACGTAACGGGGGGGTGTTATCTCTTTTGTCGAAAATCAGCCGTTTTTGCTCGAACATCAAATGCCTCCAAATGGTATTTAATTAACTTCCCGAGCCCCTGGAAGCATGAAAATCACTTTAAACATGCTAATTTTAGCTCTAACACTGATGATCCACCTACAAATGTGAACTGACGTTCAAAAATAAAACATTTGAAAACGGACCATTTTCCACATTTCTGAAGCATGACGTAACGGGGGGGTGTTATCTCTTTTGTCGAAAATCAGCCGTTTTTGCTCGAACATCAAATGCCTCCAAATGGTATTTAATTAACTTCCCGGGGTGAAGAAACCCTTTTTGAGAACTCAGAGTGAGTAAATTGGCCATTTTCATGCACTTTTAACCATTCCATAAATCTTGTGTTTTGGGCCCCTGGAAGCATGAAAATCACTTTAAACATGCTAATTTTAGCTCTAACACTGATGATCCACCTACAAATGTGAACTGACGTTCAAAAATAAAACATTTGAAAACGGACCATTTTCCACATTTCTGAAGCATGACGTAATGGGGGGGTGTTATCTCTTTTGTCGAAAATCAGCCGTTTTTGCTCGAACATTAAATGCCTCCAAATTGTATTTAATTAACTTCCCGAGCCCCTGGAAGCATGAAAATCACTTTAAACATGCTAATTTTAGCTCTAACACTGATGATCCACCTACAAATGTGAACTGACGTTCAAAAATAAAACATTTGAAAACAGACCATTTTCCACATTTCTGAAGCATGACGTAATGAGGGGGGTGTTATCTCTTTTGTCGAAAATCAGCCGTTTTTGCTCGAACAATAAATGCCTCCAAATGGTATTTATTTCACTTCTCGAGCCCCTGGAAGCATGAAAATCACTTTAAACATGCTAATTTTAGCTCTAACACTGATGATCCACCTACAAATGTGAACTGACGTTCAAAAATAAAACATTTGAAAACGGACCATTTTCCACATTTCTGAAGCATGACGTAATGGGGGGGTGTTATCTCTTTTGTCGAAAATCAGCCGTTTTTGCTCGAACATTAAATGCCTCCAAATGGTATTTAATTAACTTCCCGAGCCCCTGGAAGCATGAAAATCACTTTAAACATGCTAATTTCAGCTCTAACACTGATGATCCACCTACAAATGTGAACTGACGTTCAAAAATAAAACATTTGAAAACGGACCATTTTCCACATTTCTGAAGCATGACGTAATGGGGGGTGTTATCTCTTTTGTCGAAAATCAGCCGTTTTTGCTCGAACATTAAATGCCTCCAAATGGTATTTATTTCACTTCCCGAGCCCCTGGAAGCATGAAAATCACTTTAAACATGCTAATTTTAGCTCTAACACTGATGATCCACCTACAAATGTGAACTGACGTTCAAAAATAAAACATTTGAAAACGGACCATTTTCCACATTTCTGAAGCATGACGTAATGGGGGGGTGTTATCTCTTTTGTCGAAAATCAGCCGTTTTTGCTCGAACATTAAATGCCTCCAAATGGTATTTAATTAACTTCCCGGGGTGAAGAAACCCTTTTTGAGAACTCAGAGTGAGTAAATTGGCCATTTTCATGCACTTTTAACCATTCCATAAATCTTGTGTTTTGGGCCCCTGGAAGCATGAAAATCACTTTAAACATGCTAATTTTAGCTCTAACACTGATGATCCACCTACAAATGTGAACTGACGTTCAAAAATAAAACATTTGAAAACGGACCATTTTCCACATTTCTGAAGCATGACGTAACGGGGGGGTGTTATCTCTTTTGTCGAAAATCAGCTGTTTTTGCTCGAACATCAAATGCCTCCAAATGGTATTTAATTAACTTCCCGAGCCCCTGGAAGCATGAAAATCACTTTAAACATGCTAATTTTAGCTCTAACACTGATGATCCACCTACAAATGTGAACTGACGTTCAAAAATAAAACATTTGAAAACGGACCATTTTCCACATTTCTGAAGCATGACGTAATGGGGGGGTGTTATCTCTTTTGTCGAAAATCAACCGTTTTTGCTCGAACATTAAATGCCTCCAAATGGTATTTAATTAACTTCCCGAGCCCCTGGAAGCATGAAAATCACTTTAAACATGCTAATTTTAGCTCTAACACTGATGATCCACCTACAAATGTGAACTGACGTTCAAAAATAAAACATTTGAAAACGGACCATTTTCCACATTTCTGAAGCATGACGTAATGGGGGGGTGTTATCTCTTTTGTGGAAAATCAGCCGTTTTTGCTCGAACATTAAATGCCTCCAAATGGTATTTAATTAACTTCCCGGGGTGAAGAAACCCTTTTTGAGAACTCAGAGTGAGTAAATTGGCCATTTTCATGCACTTTTAACCATTCCATAAATCTTGTGTTTTGGGCCCCTGGAAGCATGAAAATCACTTTAAACATGCTAATTTTAGCTCTAACACTGATGATCCACCTACAAATGTGAACTGACGTTCAAAAATAAAACATTTGAAAACGGACCATTTTCCACATTTCTGAAGCATGACGTAACGGGGGGGTGTTATCTCTTTTGTCGAAAATCAGCCGTTTTTGCTCGAACATCAAATGCCTCCAAATGGTATTTAATTAACTTCCCGGGGTGAAGAAACCCTTTTTGAGAACTCAGAGTGAGTAAATTGGCCATTTTCATGCACTTTTAACCATTCCATAAATCTTGTGTTTTGGGCCCCTGGAAGCATGAAAATCACTTTAAACATGCTAATTTTAGCTCTAACACTGATGATCCACCTACAAATGTGAACTGACGTTCAAAAATAAAACATTTGAAAACGGACCATTTTCCACATTTCTGAAGCATGACGTAATGGGGGGGTGTTATCTCTTTTGTCGAAAATCAGCCGTTTTTGCTCGAACATTAAATGCCTCCAAATGGTATTTAATTAACTTCCCGAGCCCCTGGAAGCATGAAAATCACTTTAAACATGCTAATTTTAGCTCTAACACTGATGATCCACCTACAAATGTGAACTGACGTTCAAAAATAAAACATTTGAAAACGGACCATTTTCCACATTTCTGAAGCATGATGTAATGGGGGGGTGTTATCTCTTTTGTCGAAAATCAGCCGTTTTTGCTCGAACATTAAATGCCTCCAAATGGTATTTAATTAACTTCACGGGGTGAAGAAACCCTTTTTGAGAACTCAGAGTGAGTAAATTGGCCATTTTCATGCACTTTTAACCATTCCATAAATCTTGTGTTTTGGGCCCCTGGAAGCATGAAAATCACTTTAAACATGCTAATTTTAGCTCTAACACTGATGATCCACCTACAAATGTGAACTGACGTTCAAAAATAAAACATTTGAAAACGGACCATTTTCCACATTTCTGAAGCATGACGTAATGGGGGGGTGTTATCTCTTTTGTCGAAAATCAGCCGTTTTTGCTCGAACATTAAATGCCTCCAAATGGTATTTAATTAACTTCCCGGGGTGAAGAAACCCTTTTTGAGAACTCAGAGTGAGTAAATTGGCCATTTTCATGCACTTTTAACCATTCCATAAATCTTGTGTTTTGGGCCCCTGGAAGCATGAAAATCACTTTAAACATGCTAATTTTAGCTCTAACACTGATGATCCACCTACAAATGTGAACTGACGTTCAAAAATAAAACATTTGAAAACGGACCATTTTCCACATTTCTGAAGCATGACGTAATGGGGGGTGTTATCTCTTTTGTCGAAAATCAGCCGTTTTTGCTCGAACATTAAATGCCTCCAAATGGTATTTAATTAACTTCCCGAGCCCCTGGAAGCATGAAAATCACTTTAAACATGCTAATTTCAGCTCTAACACTGATGATCCACCTACAAATGTGAACTGACGTTCAAAAATAAAACATTTGAAAACGGACCATTTTCCACATTTCTGAAGCATGACGTAATGGGGGGGGTGTTATCTCTTTTGTCGAAAATCAGCCGTTTTTGCTCGAACATTAAATGCCTCCAAATGGTATTTATTTCACTTCCCGAGCCCCTGGAAGCATGAAAATCACTTTAAACATGCTAGTTTTAGCTCTAACACTGATGATCCACCTACAAATGTGAACTGACGTTCAAAAATAAAACATTTGAAAACGGACCATTTTCCACATTTCTGAAGCATGACGTAATGGGGGGGTGTTATCTCTTTTGTCGAAAATCAGCCGTTTTTGCTCGAACATTAAATGCCTCCAAATGGTATTTAATTAACTTCCCGGGGTGAAGAAACCCTTTTTGAGAACTCAGAGTGAGTAAATTGGCCATTTTCATGCACTTTTAACCATTCCATAAATCTTGTGTTTTGGGCCCCTGGAAGCATGAAAATCACTTTAAACATGCTAATTTTAGCTCTAACACTGATGATCCACCTACAAATGTGAACTGACGTTCAAAAATAAAACATTTGAAAACTGACCATTTTCCACATTTCTGAAGCATGACGTAACGGGGGGGGGGGTTATCTCTTTTGTCGAAAATCAGCCGTTTTTGCTCGAACATCAAATGCCTCCAAATGGTATTTAATTAACTTCCCGAGCCCCTGGAAGCATGAAAATCACTTTAAACATGCTAATTTTAGCTCTAACACTGATGATCCACCTACAAATGTGAACTGACGTTCAAAAATAAAACATTTGAAAACGGACCATTTTCCACATTTCTGAAGCATGACGTAACGGGGGGGTGTTATCTCTTTTGTCGAAAATCAGCCGTTTTTTCTCGAACATCAAATGCCTCCAAATGGTATTTAATTAACTTCCCGGGGTGAAGAAACCCTTTTTGAGAACTCAGAGTGAGTAAATTGGCCATTTTCATGCACTTTTAACCATTCCATAAATCTTGTGTTTTGGGCCCCTGGAAGCATGAAAATCACTTTAAACATGCTAATTTTAGCTCTAACACTGATGATCCACCTACAAATGTGAACTGACGTTCAAAAATAAAACATTTGAAAACGGACCATTTTCCACATTTCTGAAGCATGACGTAATGGGGGGGTGTTATCTCTTTTGTCGAAAATCAGCCGTTTTTGCTCGAACATTAAATGCCTCCAAATGGTATTTAATTAACTTCCCGAGCCCCTGGAAGCATGAAAATCACTTTAAACATGCTAATTTTAGCTCTAACACTGATGATCCACCTACAAATGTGAACTGACGTTCAAAAATAAAACATTTGAAAACGGACCATTTTCCACATTTCTGAAGCATGACGTAATGGGGGGGGTGTTATCTCTTTTGTCGAAAATCAGCCGTTTTTGCTCGAACATTAAATGCCTCCAAATTGTATTTAATTAACTTCCCGAGCCCCTGGAAGCATGAAAATCACTTTAAACATGCTAATTTTAGCTCTAACACTGATGATCCACCTACAAATGTGAACTGACGTTCAAAAATAAAACATTTGAAAACGGACCATTTTCCACATTTCTGAAGCATGACGTAATGAGGGAGGTGTTATCTCTTTTGTCGAAAATCAGCCGTTTTTGCTCGAACAATAAATGCCTCCAAATGGTATTTATTTCACTTCTCGAGCCCCTGGAAGCATGAAAATCACTTTAAACATGCTAATTTTAGCTCTAACACTGATGATCCACCTACAAATGTGAACTGACGTTCAAAAATAAAACATTTGAAAACGGACCATTTTCCACATTTCTGAAGCATGACGTAATGGGGGGGTGTTATCTCTTTCGTCGAAAATCAGCCGTTTTTTCTCGAACATTAAATGCCTCCAAATGGTATTTAATTAACTTCCCGGGGTGAAGAAACCCTTTTTGAGAACTCAGAGTGAGTAAATTGGCCATTTTCATGCACTTTTAACCATTCCATAAATCTTGTTTTTTGGGCCCCTGGAAGCATGAAAATCACTTTAAACATGCTAATTTTAGCTCTAACACTGATGATCCACCTACAAATGTGAACTGACGTTCAAAAATAAAACATTTGAAAACGGACCATTTTCCACATTTCTGAAGCATGACGTAATGGGGGGGGTGTTATCTCTTTTGTCGAAAATCAGCCGTTTTTGCTCGAACAATAAATGCCTCCAAATGGTATTTATTTCACTTCTCGAGCCCCTGGAAGCATGAAAATCACTTTAAACATGCTAATTTTAGCTCTAACACTGATGATCCACCTACAAATGTGAACTGACGTTCAAAAATAAAACATTTGAAAACGGACCATTTTCCACATTTCTGAAGCATGACGTAATGGGGGGGTGTTATCTCTTTCGTCGAAAATCAGCCGTTTTTGCTCGAACATTAAATGCCTCCAAATGGTATTTAATTAACTTCCCGGGGTGAAGAAACCCTTTTTGAGAACTCAGAGTGAGTAAATTGGCCATTTTCATGCACTTTTAACCATTCCATAAATCTTGTTTTTTGGGCCCCTGGAAGCATGAAAATCACTTTAAACATGCTAATTTTAGCTCTAACACTGATGATCCACCTACAAATGTGAACTGACGTTCAAAAATAAAACATTTGAAAACGGACCATTTTCCACATTTCTGAAGCATGACGTAATGGGGGGGGTGTTATCTCTTTTGTCGAAAATCAGCCGTTTTTGCTCGAACATTAAATGCCTCCAAATGGTATTTAATTAACTTCCCGGGGTGAAGAAACCCTTTTTGAGAACTCAGAGTGAGTAAATTGGCCATTTTCATGCACTTTTAACCATTCCATAAATCTTGTGTTTTGGGCCCCTGGAAGCATGAAAATCACTTTAAACATGCTAATTTTAGCTCTAACACTGATGATCCACCTACAAATGTGAACTGACGTTCAAAAATAAAACATTTGAAAACGGACCATTTTCCACATTTCTGAAGCATGACGTAATGGGGGGGTGTTATCTCTTTTGTCGAAAATCAGCCGTTTTTGCTCGAACATTAAATGCCTCCAAATGGTATTTAATTAACTTCCCGAGCCCCTGGAAGCATGAAAATCACTTTAAACATGCTAATTTTAGCTCTAACACTGATGATCCACCTACAAATGTGAACTGACGTTCAAAAATAAAACATTTGAAAACGGACCATTTTCCACATTTCTGAAGCATGACATAATGGGGGGGTGTTATCTCTTTTGTCGAAAATCAGCCGTTTTTGCTCGAACATTAAATGCCTCCAAATGGTATTTAATTAACTTCCCGAGCCCCTGGAAGCATGAAAATCACTTTAAACATGCTAATTTTAGCTCTAACACTGATGATCCACCTACAAATGTGAACTGACGTTCAAAAATAAAACATTTGAAAACGGACCATTTTCCACATTTCTGAAGCATGACGTAATGGGGGGGTGTTATCTCTTTTGTCGAAAATCAGCAGTTTTTGCTCGAACATTAAATGCCTCCAAATGGTATTTAATGAACTTCCCGGGGTGAAGAAACCCTTTTTGAGAACTCAGAGTGAGTAAATTGGCCATTTTCATGCACTTTTAACCATTCCATAAATCTTGTGTTTTGGGCCCCTGGAAGCATGAAAATCACTTTAAACATGCTAATTTTAGCTCTAACACTGATGATCCACCTACAAATGTGAACTGACGTTCAAAAATAAAACATTTGAAAACGGACCATTTTCCACATTTCTGAAGCATGACGTAACGGGGGGGTGTTATCTCTTTTGTCGAAAATCAGCTGTTTTTGCTCGAACATCAAATGCCTCCAAATGGTATTTAATTAACTTCCCGAGCCCCTGGAAGCATGAAAATCACTTTAAACATGCTAATTTTAGCTCTAACACTGATGATCCACCTACAAATGTGAACTGACGTTCAAAAATAAAACATTTGAAAACGGACCATTTTCCACATTTCTGAAGCATGACGTAATGGGGGGGTGTTATCTCTTTTGTCGAAAATCAACCGTTTTTGCTCGAACATTAAATGCCTCCAAATGGTATTTAATTAACTTCCCGAGCCCCTGGAAGCATGAAAATCACTTTAAACATGCTAATTTTAGCTCTAACACTGATGATCCACCTACAAATGTGAACTGACGTTCAAAAATAAAACATTTGAAAACGGACCATTTTCCACATTTCTGAAGCATGACGTAATGGGGGGGTGTTATCTCTTTTGTGGAAAATCAGCCGTTTTTGCTCGAACATTAAATGCCTCCAAATGGTATTTAATTAACTTCCCGGGGTGAAGAAACCCTTTTTGAGAACTCAGAGTGAGTAAATTGGCCATTTTCATGCACTTTTAACCATTCCATAAATCTTGTGTTTTGGGCCCCTGGAAGCATGAAAATCACTTTAAACATGCTAATTTTAGCTCTAACACTGATGATCCACCTACAAATGTGAACTGACGTTCAAAAATAAAACATTTGAAAACGGACCATTTTCCACATTTCTGAAGCATGACGTAACGGGGGGGTGTTATCTCTTTTGTCGAAAATCAGCCGTTTTTGCTCGAACATCAAATGCCTCCAAATGGTATTTAATTAACTTCCCGGGGTGAAGAAACCCTTTTTGAGAACTCAGAGTGAGTAAATTGGCCATTTTCATGCACTTTTAACCATTCCATAAATCTTGTGTTTTGGGCCCCTGGAAGCATGAAAATCACTTTAAACATGCTAATTTTAGCTCTAACACTGATGATCCACCTACAAATGTGAACTGACGTTCAAAAATAAAACATTTGAAAACGGACCATTTTCCACATTTCTGAAGCATGACGTAATGGGGGGGTGTTATCTCTTTTGTCGAAAATCAGCCGTTTTTGCTCGAACATTAAATGCCTCCAAATGGTATTTAATTAACTTCCCGAGCCCCTGGAAGCATGAAAATCACTTTAAACATGCTAATTTTAGCTCTAACACTGATGATCCACCTACAAATGTGAACTGACGTTCAAAAATAAAACATTTGAAAACGGACCATTTTCCACATTTCTGAAGCATGATGTAATGGGGGGGTGTTATCTCTTTTGTCGAAAATCAGCCGTTTTTGCTCGAACATTAAATGCCTCCAAATGGTATTTAATTAACTTCACGGGGTGAAGAAACCCTTTTTGAGAACTCAGAGTGAGTAAATTGGCCATTTTCATGCACTTTTAACCATTCCATAAATCTTGTGTTTTGGGCCCCTGGAAGCATGAAAATCACTTTAAACATGCTAATTTTAGCTCTAACACTGATGATCCACCTACAAATGTGAACTGACGTTCAAAAATAAAACATTTGAAAACGGACCATTTTCCACATTTCTGAAGCATGACGTAATGGGGGGGTGTTATCTCTTTTGTCGAAAATCAGCCGTTTTTGCTCGAACATTAAATGCCTCCAAATGGTATTTAATTAACTTCCCGGGGTGAAGAAACCCTTTTTGAGAACTCAGAGTGAGTAAATTGGCCATTTTCATGCACTTTTAACCATTCCATAAATCTTGTGTTTTGGGCCCCTGGAAGCATGAAAATCACTTTAAACATGCTAATTTTAGCTCTAACACTGATGATCCACCTACAAATGTGAACTGACGTTCAAAAATAAAACATTTGAAAACGGACCATTTTCCACATTTCTGAAGCATGACGTAATGGGGGGTGTTATCTCTTTTGTCGAAAATCAGCCGTTTTTGCTCGAACATTAAATGCCTCCAAATGGTATTTAATTAACTTCCCGAGCCCCTGGAAGCATGAAAATCACTTTAAACATGCTAATTTCAGCTCTAACACTGATGATCCACCTACAAATGTGAACTGACGTTCAAAAATAAAACATTTGAAAACGGACCATTTTCCACATTTCTGAAGCATGACGTAATGGGGGGGGTGTTATCTCTTTTGTCGAAAATCAGCCGTTTTTGCTCGAACATTAAATGCCTCCAAATGGTATTTATTTCACTTCCCGAGCCCCTGGAAGCATGAAAATCACTTTAAACATGCTAGTTTTAGCTCTAACACTGATGATCCACCTACAAATGTGAACTGACGTTCAAAAATAAAACATTTGAAAACGGACCATTTTCCACATTTCTGAAGCATGACGTAATGGGGGGGTGTTATCTCTTTTGTCGAAAATCAGCCGTTTTTGCTCGAACATTAAATGCCTCCAAATGGTATTTAATTAACTTCCCGGGGTGAAGAAACCCTTTTTGAGAACTCAGAGTGAGTAAATTGGCCATTTTCATGCACTTTTAACCATTCCATAAATCTTGTGTTTTGGGCCCCTGGAAGCATGAAAATCACTTTAAACATGCTAATTTTAGCTCTAACACTGATGATCCACCTACAAATGTGAACTGACGTTCAAAAATAAAACATTTGAAAACTGACCATTTTCCACATTTCTGAAGCATGACGTAACGGGGGGGGGGGTTATCTCTTTTGTCGAAAATCAGCCGTTTTTGCTCGAACATCAAATGCCTCCAAATGGTATTTAATTAACTTCCCGAGCCCCTGGAAGCATGAAAATCACTTTAAACATGCTAATTTTAGCTCTAACACTGATGATCCACCTACAAATGTGAACTGACGTTCAAAAATAAAACATTTGAAAACGGACCATTTTCCACATTTCTGAAGCATGACGTAACGGGGGGGTGTTATCTCTTTTGTCGAAAATCAGCCGTTTTTTCTCGAACATCAAATGCCTCCAAATGGTATTTAATTAACTTCCCGGGGTGAAGAAACCCTTTTTGAGAACTCAGAGTGAGTAAATTGGCCATTTTCATGCACTTTTAACCATTCCATAAATCTTGTGTTTTGGGCCCCTGGAAGCATGAAAATCACTTTAAACATGCTAATTTTAGCTCTAACACTGATGATCCACCTACAAATGTGAACTGACGTTCAAAAATAAAACATTTGAAAACGGACCATTTTCCACATTTCTGAAGCATGACGTAATGGGGGGGTGTTATCTCTTTTGTCGAAAATCAGCCGTTTTTGCTCGAACATTAAATGCCTCCAAATGGTATTTAATTAACTTCCCGAGCCCCTGGAAGCATGAAAATCACTTTAAACATGCTAATTTTAGCTCTAACACTGATGATCCACCTACAAATGTGAACTGACGTTCAAAAATAAAACATTTGAAAACGGACCATTTTCCACATTTCTGAAGCATGACGTAATGGGGGGGGTGTTATCTCTTTTGTCGAAAATCAGCCGTTTTTGCTCGAACATTAAATGCCTCCAAATTGTATTTAATTAACTTCCCGAGCCCCTGGAAGCATGAAAATCACTTTAAACATGCTAATTTTAGCTCTAACACTGATGATCCACCTACAAATGTGAACTGACGTTCAAAAATAAAACATTTGAAAACGGACCATTTTCCACATTTCTGAAGCATGACGTAATGAGGGAGGTGTTATCTCTTTTGTCGAAAATCAGCCGTTTTTGCTCGAACAATAAATGCCTCCAAATGGTATTTATTTCACTTCTCGAGCCCCTGGAAGCATGAAAATCACTTTAAACATGCTAATTTTAGCTCTAACACTGATGATCCACCTACAAATGTGAACTGACGTTCAAAAATAAAACATTTGAAAACGGACCATTTTCCACATTTCTGAAGCATGACGTAATGGGGGGGTGTTATCTCTTTCGTCGAAAATCAGCCGTTTTTTCTCGAACATTAAATGCCTCCAAATGGTATTTAATTAACTTCCCGGGGTGAAGAAACCCTTTTTGAGAACTCAGAGTGAGTAAATTGGCCATTTTCATGCACTTTTAACCATTCCATAAATCTTGTTTTTTGGGCCCCTGGAAGCATGAAAATCACTTTAAACATGCTAATTTTAGCTCTAACACTGATGATCCACCTACAAATGTGAACTGACGTTCAAAAATAAAACATTTGAAAACGGACCATTTTCCACATTTCTGAAGCATGACGTAATGGGGGGGGTGTTATCTCTTTTGTCGAAAATCAGCCGTTTTTGCTCGAACAATAAATGCCTCCAAATGGTATTTATTTCACTTCTCGAGCCCCTGGAAGCATGAAAATCACTTTAAACATGCTAATTTTAGCTCTAACACTGATGATCCACCTACAAATGTGAACTGACGTTCAAAAATAAAACATTTGAAAACGGACCATTTTCCACATTTCTGAAGCATGACGTAATGGGGGGGTGTTATCTCTTTCGTCGAAAATCAGCCGTTTTTGCTCGAACATTAAATGCCTCCAAATGGTATTTAATTAACTTCCCGGGGTGAAGAAACCCTTTTTGAGAACTCAGAGTGAGTAAATTGGCCATTTTCATGCACTTTTAACCATTCCATAAATCTTGTTTTTTGGGCCCCTGGAAGCATGAAAATCACTTTAAACATGCTAATTTTAGCTCTAACACTGATGATCCACCTACAAATGTGAACTGACGTTCAAAAATAAAACATTTGAAAACGGACCATTTTCCACATTTCTGAAGCATGACGTAATGGGGGGGGTGTTATCTCTTTTGTCGAAAATCAGCCGTTTTTGCTCGAACATTAAATGCCTCCAAATGGTATTTAATTAACTTCCCGGGGTGAAGAAACCCTTTTTGAGAACTCAGAGTGAGTAAATTGGCCATTTTCATGCACTTTTAACCATTCCATAAATCTTGTGTTTTGGGCCCCTGGAAGCATGAAAATCACTTTAAACATGCTAATTTTAGCTCTAACACTGATGATCCACCTACAAATGTGAACTGACGTTCAAAAATAAAACATTTGAAAACGGACCATTTTCCACATTTCTGAAGCATGACGTAATGGGGGGGTGTTATCTCTTTTGTCGAAAATCAGCCGTTTTTGCTCGAACATTAAATGCCTCCAAATGGTATTTAATTAACTTCCCGAGCCCCTGGAAGCATGAAAATCACTTTAAACATGCTAATTTTAGCTCTAACACTGATGATCCACCTACAAATGTGAACTGACGTTCAAAAATAAAACATTTGAAAACGGACCATTTTCCACATTTCTGAAGCATGACATAATGGGGGGGTGTTATCTCTTTTGTCGAAAATCAGCCGTTTTTGCTCGAACATTAAATGCCTCCAAATGGTATTTAATTAACTTCCCGAGCCCCTGGAAGCATGAAAATCACTTTAAACATGCTAATTTTAGCTCTAACACTGATGATCCACCTACAAATGTGAACTGACGTTCAAAAATAAAACATTTGAAAACGGACCATTTTCCACATTTCTGAAGCATGACGTAATGGGGGGGTGTTATCTCTTTTGTCGAAAATCAGCAGTTTTTGCTCGAACATTAAATGCCTCCAAATGGTATTTAATGAACTTCCCGGGGTGAAGAAACCCTTTTTGAGAACTCAGAGTGAGTAAATTGGCCATTTTCATGCACTTTTAACCATTCCATAAATCTTGTGTTTTGGGCCCCTGGAAGCATGAAAATCACTTTAAACATGCTAATTTTAGCTCTAACACTGATGATCCACCTACAAATGTGAACTGACGTTCAAAAATAAAACATTTGAAAACGGACCATTTTCCACATTTCTGAAGCATGACGTAACGGGGGGGTGTTATCTCTTTTGTCGAAAATCAGCCGTTTTTGCTCGAACATCAAATGCCTCCAAATGGTATTTAATTAACTTCCCGGGGTGAAGAAACCCTTTTTGAGAACTCAGAGTGAGTAAATTGGCCATTTTCATGCACTTTTAACCATTCCATAAATCTTGTGTTTTGGGCCCCTGGAAGCATGAAAATCACTTTAAACATGCTAATTTTAGCTCTAACACTGATGATCCACCTACAAATGTGAACTGACGTTCAAAAATAAAACATTTGAAAACGAACCATTTTCCACATTTCTGAAGCATGACGTAATGGGGGGGTGTTATCTCTTTTGTCGAAAATCAGCCGTTTTTGCTCGAACATTAAATGCCTCCAAATGGTATTTAATTAACTTCCCGAGCCCCTGGAAGCATGAAAATCACTTTAAACATGCTAATTTTAGCTCTAACACTGATGATCCACCTACAAATGTGAACTGACGTTCAAAAATAAAACATTTGAAAACGGACCATTTTCCACATTTCTGAAGCATGATGTAATGGGGGGGTGTTATCTCTTTTGTCGAAAATCAGCCGTTTTTGCTCGAACATTAAATGCCTCCAAATGGTATTTAATTAACTTCACGGGGTGAAGAAACCCTTTTTGAGAACTCAGAGTGAGTAAATTGGCCATTTTCATGCACTTTTAACCATTCCATAAATCTTGTGTTTTGGGCCCCTGGAAGCATGAAAATCACTTTAAACATGCTAATTTTAGCTCTAACACTGATGATCCACCTACAAATGTGAACTGACGTTCAAAAATAAAACATTTGAAAACGGACCATTTTCCACATTTCTGAAGCATGACGTAATGGGGGGGTGTTATCTCTTTTGTCGAAAATCAGCCGTTTTTGCTCGAACATTAAATGCCTCCAAATGGTATTTAATTAACTTCCCGAGCCCCTGGAAGCATGAAAATCACTTTAAACATGCTAATTTCAGCTCTAACACTGATGATCCACCTACAAATGTGAACTGACGTTCAAAAATAAAACATTTGAAAACGGACCATTTTCCACATTTCTGAAGCATGACGTAATGGGGGGGTGTTATCTCTTTTGTCGAAAATCAGCCGTTTTTGCTCGAACATTAAATGCCTCCAAATGGTATTTATTTCACTTCCCGAGCCCCTGGAAGCATGAAAATCACTTTAAACATGCTAATTTTAGCTCTAACACTGATGATCCACCTACAAATGTGAACTGACGTTCAAAAATAAAACATTTGAAAACGGACCATTTTCCACATTTCTGAAGCATGACGTAATGGGGGGGTGTTATCTCTTTTGTCGAAAATCAGCCGTTTTTGCTCGAACATTAAATGCCTCCAAATGGTATTTAATTAACTTCCCGGGGTGAAGAAACCCTTTTTGAGAACTCAGAGTGAGTAAATTGGCCATTTTCATGCACTTTTAACCATTCCATAAATCTTGTGTTTTGGGCCCCTGGAAGCATGAAAATCACTTTAAACATGCTAATTTTAGCTCTTACACTGATGATCCACCTACAAATGTGAACTGACGTTCAAAAATAAAACATTTGAAAACGGACCATTTTCCACATTTCTGAAGCATGACGTAACGGGGGGGTGTTATCTCTTTTGTCGAAAATCAGCCGTTTTTGCTCGAACATCAAATGCCTCCAAATGGTATTTAATTAACTTCCCGAGCCCCTGGAAGCATGAAAATCACTTTAAACATGCTAATTTTAGCTCTAACACTGATGATCCACCTACAAATGTGAACTGACGTTCAAAAATAAAACATTTGAAAACGGACCATTTTCCACATTTCTGAAGCATGACGTAACGGGGGGGTGTTATCTCTTTTGTCGAAAATCAGCCGTTTTTGCTCGAACATCAAATGCCTCCAAATGGTATTTAATTAACTTCCCGGGGTGAAGAAACCCTTTTTGAGAACTCAGAGTGAGTAAATTGGCCATTTTCATGCACTTTTAACCATTCCATAAATCTTGTGTTTTGGGCCCCTGGAAGCATGAAAATCACTTTAAACATGCTAATTTTAGCTCTAACACTGATGATCCACCTACAAATGTGAACTGACGTTCAAAAATAAAACATTTGAAAACGGACCATTTTCCACATTTCTGAAGCATGACGTAATGGGGGGGTGTTATCTCTTTTGTCGAAAATCAGCCGTTTTTGCTCGAACATTAAATGCCTCCAAATGGTATTTAATTAACTTCCCGAGCCCCTGGAAGCATGAAAATCACTTTAAACATGCTAATTTTAGCTCTAACACTGATGATCCACCTACAAATGTGAACTGACGTTCAAAAATAAAACATTTGAAAACGGACCATTTTCCACATTTCTGAAGCATGACGTAATGGGGGGTGTTATCTCTTTTGTCGAAAATCAGCCGTTTTTGCTCGAACATTAAATGCCTCCAAATTGTATTTAATTAACTTCCCGAGCCCCTGGAAGCATGAAAATCACTTTAAACATGCTAATTTTAGCTCTAACACTGATGATCCACCTACAAATGTGAACTGACGTTCAAAAATAAAACATTTGAAAACGGACCATTTTCCACATTTCTGAAGCATGACGTAATGAGGGGGGTGTTATCTCTTTTGTCGAAAATCAGCCGTTTTTGCTCGAACAATAAATGCCTCCAAATGGTATTTATTTCACTTCTCGAGCCCCTGGAAGCATGAAAATCACTTTAAACATGCTAATTTTAGCTCTAACACTGATGATCCACCTACAAATGTGAACTGACGTTCAAAAATAAAACATTTGAAAACGGACCATTTTCCACATTTCTGAAGCATGACGTAATGGGGGGGTGTTATCTCTTTCGTCGAAAATCAGCCGTTTTTGCTCGAACATTAAATGCCTCCAAATGGTATTTAATTAACTTCCCGGGGTGAAGAAACCCTTTTTGAGAACTCAGAGTGAGTAAATTGGCCATTTTCATGCACTTTTAACCATTCCATAAATCTTGTTTTTTGGGCCCCTGGAAGCATGAAAATCACTTTAAACATGCTAATTTTAGCTCTAACACTGATGATCCACCTACAAATGTGAACTGACGTTCAAAAATAAAACATTTGAAAACGGACCATTTTCCACATTTCTGAAGCATGACGTAATGGGGGGGTGTTATCTCTTTTGTCGAAAATCAGCCGTTTTTGCTCGAACATTAAATGCCTCCAAATGGTATTTAATTAACTTCCCGGGGTGAAGAAACCCTTTTTGAGAACTCAGAGTGAGTAAATTGGCCATTTTCATGCACTTTTAACCATTCCATAAATCTTGTGTTTTGGGCCCCTGGAAGCATGAAAATCACTTTAAACATGCTAATTTTAGCTCTAACACTGATGATCCACCTACAAATGTGAACTGACGTTCAAAAATAAAACATTTGAAAACGGACCATTTTCCACATTTCTGAAGCATGACGTAATGGGGGGGTGTTATCTCTTTTGTCGAAAATCAGCCGTTTTTGCTCGAACATTAAATGCCTCCAAATGGTATTTAATTAACTTCCCGAGCCCCTGGAAGCATGAAAATCACTTTAAACATGCTAATTTTAGCTCTAACACTGATGATCCACCTACAAATGTGAACTGACGTTCAAAAATAAAACATTTGAAAACGGACCATTTTCCACATTTCTGAAGCATGACGTAATGGGGGGTGTTATCTCTTTTGTCGAAAATCAGCCGTTTTTGCTCGAACATTAAATGCCTCCAAATGGTATTTAATTAACTTCCCGAGCCCCTGGAAGCATGAAAATCACTTTAAACATGCTAATTTTAGCTCTAACACTGATGATCCACCTACAAATGTGAACTGACGTTCAAAAATAAAACATTTGAAAACGGACCATTTTCCACATTTCTGAAGCATGACGTAATGGGGGGGTGTTATCTCTTTTGTCGAAAATCAGCAGTTTTTGCTCGAACATTAAATGCCTCCAAATGGTATTTAATTAACTTCCCGGGGTGAAGAAACCCTTTTTGAGAACTCAGAGTGAGTAAATTGGCCATTTTCATGCACTTTTAACCATTCCATAAATCTTGTGTTTTGGGCCCCTGGAAGCATGAAAATCACTTTAAACATGCTAATTTTAGCTCTAACACTGATGATCCACCTACAAATGTGAACTGACGTTCAAAAATAAAACATTTGAAAACGGACCATTTTCCACATTTCTGAAGCATGACGTAATGGGGGGGTGTTATCTCTTTTGTCGAAAATCAGCCGTTTTTGCTCGAACATTAAATGCCTCCAAATGGTATTTAATTAACTTCCCGGGGTGAAGAAACCCTTTTTGAGAACTCAGAGTGAGTAAATTGGCCATTTTCATGCACTTTTAACCATTCCATAAATCTTGTGTTTTGGGCCCCTGGAAGCATGAAAATCACTTTAAACATGCTAATTTTAGCTCTAACAATGATGATCCACCTACAAATGTGAACTGACGTTCAAAAATAAAACATTTGAAAACGGACCATTTTCCACATTTCTGAAGCATGACGTAATGGGGGGGTGTTATCTCTTTTGTCGAAAATCAGCCGTTTTTGCTCGAACATTAAATGCCTCCAAATGGTATTTAATTAACTTCCCGAGCCCCTGGAAGCATGAAAATCACTTTAAACATGCTAATTTTAGCTCTAACACTGATGATCCACCTACAAATGTGAACTGACGTTCAAAAATAAAACATTTGAAAACGGACCATTTTCCACATTTCTGAAGCATGACGTAATGGGGGGGTGTTATCTCTTTTGTCGAAAATCAGCCGTTTTTGCTCGAACATTAAATGCCTCCAAATGGTATTTATTTCACTTCCCGAGCCCCTGGAAGCATGAAAATCACTTTAAACATGCTAATTTTAGCTCTAACACTGATGATCCACCTACAAATGTGAACTGACGTTCAAAAATAAAACATTTGAAAACGGACCATTTTCCACATTTCTGAAGCATGACGTAATGGGGGGTGTTATCTCTTTTGTCGAAAATCAGCCGTTTTTGCTCGAACATTAAATGCCTCCAAATGGTATTTAATTAACTTCCCGGGGTGAAGAAACCCTTTTTGAGATCTCAGAGTGAGTAAATTGGCCATTTTCATGCACTTTTAACCATTCCATAAATCTTGTGTTTTGGGCCCCTGGAAGCATGAAAATCACTTTAAACATGCTAATTTTAGCTCTAACACTGATGATCCACCTACAAATGTGAACTGACGTTCAAAAATAAAACATTTGAAAACGGACCATTTTCCACATTTCTGAAGCATGACGTAACGGGGGGGTGTTATCTCTTTTGTCGAAAATCAGCCGTTTTTGCTCGAACATCAAATGCCTCCAAATGGTATTTAATTAACTTCCCGAGCCCCTGGAAGCATGAAAATCACTTTAAACATGCTAATTTTAGCTCTAACACTGATGATCCACCTACAAATGTGAACTGACGTTCAAAAATAAAACATTTGAAAACGGACCATTTTCCACATTTCTGAAGCATGACGTAACGGGGGGGTGTTATCTCTTTTGTCGAAAATCAGCCGTTTTTGCTCGAACATCAAATGCCTCCAAATGGTATTTAATTAACTTCCCGGGGTGAAGAAACCCTTTTTGAGAACTCAGAGTGAGTAAATTGGCCATTTTCATGCACTTTTAACCATTCCATAAATCTTGTGTTTTGGGCCCCTGGAAGCATGAAAATCACTTTAAACATGCTAATTTTAGCTCTAACACTGATGATCCACCTACAAATGTGAACTGACGTTCAAAAATAAAACATTTGAAAACGGACCATTTTCCACATTTCTGAAGCATGACGTAACGGGGGGGTGTTATCTCTTTTGTCGAAAATCAGCCGTTTTTGCTCGAACATCAAATGCCTCCAAATGGTATTTAATTAACTTCCCGGGGTGAAGAAACCCTTTTTGAGAACTCAGGGTGAGTAAATTGGCCATTTTCATGCACTTTTAACCATTCCATAAATCTTGTGTTTTGGGCCCCTGGAAGCATGAAAATCACTTTAAACATGCTAATTTTAGCTCTAACACTGATGATCCACCTACAAATGTGAACTGACGTTCAAAAATAAAACATTTGAAAACGGACCATTTTCCACATTTCTGAAGCATGACGTAATGGGGGGGTGTTATCTCTTTTGTCGAAAATCAGCCGTTTTTGCTCGAACATTAAATGCCTCCAAATGGTATTTAATTAACTTCCCGAGCCCCTGGAAGCATGAAAATCACTTTAAACATGCTAATTTTAGCTCTAACACTGATGATCCACCTACAAATGTGAACTGACGTTCAAAAATAAAACATTTGAAAACGGACCATTTTCCACATTTCTGAAGCATGATGTAATGGGGGGGTGTTATCTCTTTTGTCGAAAATCAGCCGTTTTTGCTCGAACATTAAATGCCTCCAAATGGTATTTAATTAACTTCACGGGGTGAAGAAACCCTTTTTGAGAACTCAGAGTGAGTAAATTGGCCATTTTCATGCACTTTTAACCATTCCATGAATCTTGTGTTTTGGGCCCCTGGAAGCATGAAAATCACTTTAAACATGCTAATTTTAGCTCTAACACTGATGATCCACCTACAAATGTGAACTGACGTTCAAAAATAAAACATTTGAAAACGGACCATTTTCCACATTTCTGAAGCATGACGTAATGGGGGGGTGTTATCTCTTTTGTCGAAAATCAGCCGTTTTTGCTCGAACATTAAATGCCTCCAAATGGTATTTAATTAACTTCCCGGGGTGAAGAAACCCTTTTTGAGAACTCAGAGTGAGTAAATTGGCCATTTTCATGCACTTTTAACCATTCCATAAATCTTGTGTTTTGGGCCCCTGGAAGCATGAAAATCACTTTAAACATGCTAATTTTAGCTCTAACACTGATGATCCACCTACAAATGTGAACTGACGTTCAAAAATAAAACATTTGAAAACGGACCATTTTCCACATTTCTGAAGCATGACGTAATGGGGGGGTGTTATCTCTTTTGTCGAAAATCAGCCGTTTTTGCTCGAACATTAAATGCCTCCAAATGGTATTTAATTAACTTCCCGAGCCCCTGGAAGCATGAAAATCACTTTAAACATGCTAATTTCAGCTCTAACACTGATGATCCACCTACAAATGTGAACTGACGTTCAAAAATCAAACATTTGAAAACGGACCATTTTCCACATTTCTGAAGCATGACGTAATGGGGGGGTGTTATCTCTTTTGTCGAAAATCAGCCGTTTTTGCTCGAACATTAAATGCCTCCAAATGGTATTTATTTCACTTCCCGAGCCCCTGGAAGCATGAAAATCACTTTAAACATGCTAATTTTAGCTCTAACACTGATGATCCACCTACAAATGTGAACTGACGTTCAAAAATAAAACATTTGAAAACGGACCATTTTCCACATTTCTGAAGCATGACGTAATGGGGGGGTGTTATCTCTTTTGTCGAAAATCAGCCGTTTTTGCTCGAACATTAAATGCCTCCAAATGGTATTTAATTAACTTCCCGGGGTGAAGAAACCCTTTTTGAGATCTCAGAGTGAGTAAATTGGCCATTTTCATGCACTTTTAACCATTCCATAAATCTTGTGTTTTGGGCCCCTGGAAGCATGAAAATCACTTTAAACATGCTAATTTTAGCTCTAACACTGATGATCCACCTACAAATGTGAACTGACGTTCAAAAATAAAACATTTGAAAACGGACCATTTTCCACATTTCTGAAGCATGACGTAACGGGGGGGTGTTATCTCTTTTGTCGAAAATCAGCCGTTTTTGCTCGAACATCAAATGCCTCCAAATGGTATTTAATTAACTTCCCGAGCCCCTGGAAGCATGAAAATCACTTTAAACATGCTAATTTTAGCTCTAACACTGATGATCCACCTACAAATGTGAACTGACGTTCAAAAATAAAACATTTGAAAACGGACCATTTTCCACATTTCTGAAGCATGACGTAACGGGGGGGTGTTATCTCTTTTGTCGAAAATCAGCCGTTTTTGCTCGAACATCAAATGCCTCCAAATGGTATTTAATTAACTTCCCGGGGTGAAGAAACCCTTTTTGAGAACTCAGAGTGAGTAAATTGGCCATTTTCATGCACTTTTAACCATTCCATAAATCTTGTGTTTTGGGCCCCTGGAAGCATGAAAATCACTTTAAACATGCTAATTTTAGCTCTAACACTGATGATCCACCTACAAATGTGAACTGACGTTCAAAAATAAAACATTTGAAAACGGACCATTTTCCACATTTCTGAAGCATGACGTAATGGGGGGGTGTTATCTCTTTTGTCGAAAATCAGCCGTTTTTGCTCGAACATTAAATGCCTCCAAATTGTATTTAATTAACTTCCCGAGCCCCTGGAAGCATGAAAATCACTTTAAACATGCTAATTTTAGCTCTAACACTGATGATCCACCTACAAATGTGAACTGACGTTCAAAAATAAAACATTTGAAAACAGACCATTTTCCACATTTCTGAAGCATGACGTAATGAGGGGGGTGTTATCTCTTTTGTCGAAAATCAGCCGTTTTTGCTCGAACAATAAATGCCTCCAAATGGTATTTATTTCACTTCTCGAGCCCCTGGAAGCATGAAAATCACTTTAAACATGCTAATTTTAGCTCTAACACTGATGATCCACCTACAAATGTGAACTGACGTTCAAAAATAAAACATTTGAAAACGGACCATTTTCCACATTTCTGAAGCATGACGTAATGGGGGGGTGTTATCTCTTTTGTCGAAAATCAGCCGTTTTTGCTCGAACATTAAATGCCTCCAAATGGTATTTAATTAACTTCCCGAGCCCCTGGAAGCATGAAAATCACTTTAAACATGCTAATTTCAGCTCTAACACTGATGATCCACCTACAAATGTGAACTGACGTTCAAAAATAAAACATTTGAAAACGGACCATTTTCCACATTTCTGAAGCATGACGTAATGGGGGGTGTTATCTCTTTTGTCGAAAATCAGCCGTTTTTGCTCGAACATTAAATGCCTCCAAATGGTATTTATTTCACTTCCCGAGCCCCTGGAAGCATGAAAATCACTTTAAACATGCTAATTTTAGCTCTAACACTGATGATCCACCTACAAATGTGAACTGACGTTCAAAAATAAAACATTTGAAAACGGACCATTTTCCACATTTCTGAAGCATGACGTAATGGGGGGGTGTTATCTCTTTTGTCGAAAATCAGCCGTTTTTGCTCGAACATTAAATGCCTCCAAATGGTATTTAATTAACTTCCCGGGGTGAAGAAACCCTTTTTGAGAACTCAGAGTGAGTAAATTGGCCATTTTCATGCACTTTTAACCATTCCATAAATCTTGTGTTTTGGGCCCCTGGAAGCATGAAAATCACTTTAAACATGCTAATTTTAGCTCTAACACTGATGATCCACCTACAAATGTGAACTGACGTTCAAAAATAAAACATTTGAAAACGGACCATTTTCCACATTTCTGAAGCATGACGTAACGGGGGGGTGTTATCTCTTTTGTCGAAAATCAGCTGTTTTTGCTCGAACATCAAATGCCTCCAAATGGTATTTAATTAACTTCCCGAGCCCCTGGAAGCATGAAAATCACTTTAAACATGCTAATTTTAGGTCTAACACTGATGATCCACCTACAAATGTGAACTGACGTTCAAAAATAAAACATTTGAAAACGGACCATTTTCCACATTTCTGAAGCATGACGTAATGGGGGGGTGTTATCTCTTTTGTCGAAAATCAACCGTTTTTGCTCGAACATTAAATGCCTCCAAATGGTATTTAATTAACTTCCCGAGCCCCTGGAAGCATGAAAATCACTTTAAACATGCTAATTTTAGCTCTAACACTGATGATCCACCTACAAATGTGAACTGACGTTCAAAAATAAAACATTTGAAAACGGACCATTTTCCACATTTCTGAAGCATGACGTAATGGGGGGGTGTTATCTCTTTTGTGGAAAATCAGCCGTTTTTGCTCGAACATTAAATGCCTCCAAATGGTATTTAATTAACTTCCCGGGGTGAAGAAACCCTTTTTGAGAACTCAGAGTGAGTAAATTGGCCATTTTCATGCACTTTTAACCATTCCATAAATCTTGTGTTTTGGGCCCCTGGAAGCATGAAAATCACTTTAAACATGCTAATTTTAGCTCTAACACTGATGATCCACCTACAAATGTGAACTGACGTTCAAAAATAAAACATTTGAAAACGGACCATTTTCCACATTTCTGAAGCATGACGTAACGGGGGGGTGTTATCTCTTTTGTCGAAAACCAGCCGTTTTTGCTCGAACATCAAATGCCTCCAAATGGTATTTAATTAACTTCCCGGGGTGAAGAAACCCTTTTTGAGAACTCAGAGTGAGTAAATTGGCCATTTTCATGCACTTTTAACCATTCCATAAATCTTGTGTTTTGGGCCCCTGGAAGCATGAAAATCACTTTAAACATGCTAATTTTAGCTCTAACACTGATGATCCACCTACAAATGTGAACTGACGTTCAAAAATAAAACATTTGAAAACGGACCATTTTCCACATTTCTGAAGCATGACGTAATGGGGGGGTGTTATCTCTTTTGTCGAAAATCAGCCGTTTTTGCTCGAACATTAAATGCCTCCAAATGGTATTTAATTAACTTCCCGAGCCCCTGGAAGCATGAAAATCACTTTAAACATGCTAATTTTAGCTCTAACACTGATGATCCACCTACAAATGTGAACTGACGTTCAAAAATAAAACATTTGAAAACGGACCATTTTCCACATTTCTGAAGCATGATGTAATGGGGGGGTGTTATCTCTTTTGTCGAAAATCAGCCGTTTTTGCTCGAACATTAAATGCCTCCAAATGGTATTTAATTAACTTCACGGGGTGAAGAAACCCTTTTTGAGAACTCAGAGTGAGTAAATTGGCCATTTTCATGCACTTTTAACCATTCCATAAATCTTGTGTTTTGGGCCCCTGGAAGCATGAAAATCACTTTAAACATGCTAATTTTAGCTCTAACACTGATGATCCACCTACAAATGTGAACTGACGTTCAAAAATAAAACATTTGAAAACGGACCATTTTCCACATTTCTGAAGCATGACGTAATGGGGGGGTGTTATCTCTTTTGTCGAAAATCAGCCGTTTTTGCTCGAACATTAAATGCCTCCAAATGGTATTTAATTAACTTCCCGGGGTGAAGAAACCCTTTTTGAGAACTCAGAGTGAGTAAATTGGCCATTTTCATGCACTTTTAACCATTCCATAAATCTTGTGTTTTGGGCCCCTGGAAGCATGAAAATCACTTTAAACATGCTAATTTTAGCTCTAACACTGATGATCCACCTACAAATGTGAACTGACGTTCAAAAATAAAACATTTGAAAACGGACCATTTTCCACATTTCTGAAGCATGACGTAATGGGGGGTGTTATCTCTTTTGTCGAAAATCAGCCGTTTTTGCTCGAACATTAAATGCCTCCAAATGGTATTTAATTAACTTCCCGAGCCCCTGGAAGCATGAAAATCACTTTAAACATGCTAATTTCAGCTCTAACACTGATGATCCACCTACAAATGTGAACTGACGTTCAAAAATAAAACATTTGAAAACGGACCATTTTCCACATTTCTGAAGCATGACGTAATGGGGGGGGTGTTATCTCTTTTGTCGAAAATCAGCCGTTTTTGCTCGAACATTAAATGCCTCCAAATGGTATTTATTTCACTTCCCGAGCCCCTGGAAGCATGAAAATCACTTTAAACATGCTAGTTTTAGCTCTAACACTGATGATCCACCTACAAATGTGAACTGACGTTCAAAAATAAAACATTTGAAAACGGACCATTTTCCACATTTCTGAAGCATGACGTAATGGGGGGGTGTTATCTCTTTTGTCGAAAATCAGCCGTTTTTGCTCGAACATTAAATGCCTCCAAATGGTATTTAATTAACTTCCCGGGGTGAAGAAACCCTTTTTGAGAACTCAGAGTGAGTAAATTGGCCATTTTCATGCACTTTTAACCATTCCATAAATCTTGTGTTTTGGGCCCCTGGAAGCATGAAAATCACTTTAAACATGCTAATTTTAGCTCTAACACTGATGATCCACCTACAAATGTGAACTGACGTTCAAAAATAAAACATTTGAAAACTGACCATTTTCCACATTTCTGAAGCATGACGTAACGGGGGGGGGGGTTATCTCTTTTGTCGAAAATCAGCCGTTTTTGCTCGAACATCAAATGCCTCCAAATGGTATTTAATTAACTTCCCGAGCCCCTGGAAGCATGAAAATCACTTTAAACATGCTAATTTTAGCTCTAACACTGATGATCCACCTACAAATGTGAACTGACGTTCAAAAATAAAACATTTGAAAACGGACCATTTTCCACATTTCTGAAGCATGACGTAACGGGGGGGTGTTATCTCTTTTGTCGAAAATCAGCCGTTTTTGCTCGAACATCAAATGCCTCCAAATGGTATTTAATTAACTTCCCGGGGTGAAGAAACCCTTTTTGAGAACTCAGAGTGAGTAAATTGGCCATTTTCATGCACTTTTAACCATTCCATAAATCTTGTGTTTTGGGCCCCTGGAAGCATGAAAATCACTTTAAACATGCTAATTTTAGCTCTAACACTGATGATCCACCTACAAATGTGAACTGACGTTCAAAAATAAAACATTTGAAAACGGACCATTTTCCACATTTCTGAAGCATGACGTAATGGGGGGGTGTTATCTCTTTTGTCGAAAATCAGCCGTTTTTGCTCGAACATTAAATGCCTCCAAATGGTATTTAATTAACTTCCCGAGCCCCTGGAAGCATGAAAATCACTTTAAACATGCTAATTTTAGCTCTAACACTGATGATCCACCTACAAATGTGAACTGACGTTCAAAAATAAAACATTTGAAAACGGACCATTTTCCACATTTCTGAAGCATGACGTAATGGGGGGGTGTTATCTCTTTTGTCGAAAATCAGCCGTTTTTGCTCGAACATTAAATGCCTCCAAATTGTATTTAATTAACTTCCCGAGCCCCTGGAAGCATGAAAATCACTTTAAACATGCTAATTTTAGCTCTAACACTGATGATCCACCTACAAATGTGAACTGACGTTCAAAAATAAAACATTTGAAAACGGACCATTTTCCACATTTCTGAAGCATGACGTAATGAGGGAGGTGTTATCTCTTTTGTCGAAAATCAGCCGTTTTTGCTCGAACAATAAATGCCTCCAAATGGTATTTATTTCACTTCTCGAGCCCCTGGAAGCATGAAAATCACTTTAAACATGCTAATTTTAGCTCTAACACTGATGATCCACCTACAAATGTGAACTGACGTTCAAAAATAAAACATTTGAAAACGGACCATTTTCCACATTTCTGAAGCATGACGTAATGGGGGGGTGTTATCTCTTTCGTCGAAAATCAGCCGTTTTTTCTCGAACATTAAATGCCTCCAAATGGTATTTAATTAACTTCCCGGGGTGAAGAAACCCTTTTTGAGAACTCAGAGTGAGTAAATTGGCCATTTTCATGCACTTTTAACCATTCCATAAATCTTGTTTTTTGGGCCCCTGGAAGCATGAAAATCACTTTAAACATGCTAATTTTAGCTCTAACACTGATGATCCACCTACAAATGTGAACTGACGTTCAAAAATAAAACATTTGAAAACGGACCATTTTCCACATTTCTGAAGCATGACGTAATGGGGGGGGTGTTATCTCTTTTGTCGAAAATCAGCCGTTTTTGCTCGAACAATAAATGCCTCCAAATGGTATTTATTTCACTTCTCGAGCCCCTGGAAGCATGAAAATCACTTTAAACATGCTAATTTTAGCTCTAACACTGATGATCCACCTACAAATGTGAACTGACGTTCAAAAATAAAACATTTGAAAACGGACCATTTTCCACATTTCTGAAGCATGACGTAATGGGGGGGTGTTATCTCTTTCGTCGAAAATCAGCCGTTTTTGCTCGAACATTAAATGCCTCCAAATGGTATTTAATTAACTTCCCGGGGTGAAGAAACCCTTTTTGAGAACTCAGAGTGAGTAAATTGGCCATTTTCATGCACTTTTAACCATTCCATAAATCTTGTTTTTTGGGCCCCTGGAAGCATGAAAATCACTTTAAACATGCTAATTTTAGCTCTAACACTGATGATCCACCTACAAATGTGAACTGACGTTCAAAAATAAAACATTTGAAAACGGACCATTTTCCACATTTCTGAAGCATGACGTAATGGGGGGGGTGTTATCTCTTTTGTCGAAAATCAGCCGTTTTTGCTCGAACATTAAATGCCTCCAAATGGTATTTAATTAACTTCCCGGGGTGAAGAAACCCTTTTTGAGAACTCAGAGTGAGTAAATTGGCCATTTTCATGCACTTTTAACCATTCCATAAATCTTGTGTTTTGGGCCCCTGGAAGCATGAAAATCACTTTAAACATGCTAATTTTAGCTCTAACACTGATGATCCACCTACAAATGTGAACTGACGTTCAAAAATAAAACATTTGAAAACGGACCATTTTCCACATTTCTGAAGCATGACGTAATGGGGGGGTGTTATCTCTTTTGTCGAAAATCAGCCGTTTTTGCTCGAACATTAAATGCCTCCAAATGGTATTTAATTAACTTCCCGAGCCCCTGGAAGCATGAAAATCACTTTAAACATGCTAATTTTAGCTCTAACACTGATGATCCACCTACAAATGTGAACTGACGTTCAAAAATAAAACATTTGAAAACGGACCATTTTCCACATTTCTGAAGCATGACATAATGGGGGGGTGTTATCTCTTTTGTCGAAAATCAGCCGTTTTTGCTCGAACATTAAATGCCTCCAAATGGTATTTAATTAACTTCCCGAGCCCCTGGAAGCATGAAAATCACTTTAAACATGCTAATTTTAGCTCTAACACTGATGATCCACCTACAAATGTGAACTGACGTTCAAAAATAAAACATTTGAAAACGGACCATTTTCCACATTTCTGAAGCATGACGTAATGGGGGGGTGTTATCTCTTTTGTCGAAAATCAGCAGTTTTTGCTCGAACATTAAATGCCTCCAAATGGTATTTAATGAACTTCCCGGGGTGAAGAAACCCTTTTTGAGAACTCAGAGTGAGTAAATTGGCCATTTTCATGCACTTTTAACCATTCCATAAATCTTGTGTTTTGGGCCCCTGGAAGCATGAAAATCACTTTAAACATGCTAATTTTAGCTCTAACACTGATGATCCACCTACAAATGTGAACTGACGTTCAAAAATAAAACATTTGAAAACGGACCATTTTCCACATTTCTGAAGCATGACGTAACGGGGGGGTGTTATCTCTTTTGTCGAAAATCAGCCGTTTTTGCTCGAACATCAAATGCCTCCAAATGGTATTTAATTAACTTCCCGGGGTGAAGAAACCCTTTTTGAGAACTCAGAGTGAGTAAATTGGCCATTTTCATGCACTTTTAACCATTCCATAAATCTTGTGTTTTGGGCCCCTGGAAGCATGAAAATCACTTTAAACATGCTAATTTTAGCTCTAACACTGATGATCCACCTACAAATGTGAACTGACGTTCAAAAATAAAACATTTGAAAACGAACCATTTTCCACATTTCTGAAGCATGACGTAATGGGGGGGTGTTATCTCTTTTGTCGAAAATCAGCCGTTTTTGCTCGAACATTAAATGCCTCCAAATGGTATTTAATTAACTTCCCGAGCCCCTGGAAGCATGAAAATCACTTTAAACATGCTAATTTTAGCTCTAACACTGATGATCCACCTACAAATGTGAACTGACGTTCAAAAATAAAACATTTGAAAACGGACCATTTTCCACATTTCTGAAGCATGATGTAATGGGGGGGTGTTATCTCTTTTGTCGAAAATCAGCCGTTTTTGCTCGAACATTAAATGCCTCCAAATGGTATTTAATTAACTTCACGGGGTGAAGAAACCCTTTTTGAGAACTCAGAGTGAGTAAATTGGCCATTTTCATGCACTTTTAACCATTCCATAAATCTTGTGTTTTGGGCCCCTGGAAGCATGAAAATCACTTTAAACATGCTAATTTTAGCTCTAACACTGATGATCCACCTACAAATGTGAACTGACGTTCAAAAATAAAACATTTGAAAACGGACCATTTTCCACATTTCTGAAGCATGACGTAATGGGGGGGTGTTATCTCTTTTGTCGAAAATCAGCCGTTTTTGCTCGAACATTAAATGCCTCCAAATGGTATTTAATTAACTTCCCGAGCCCCTGGAAGCATGAAAATCACTTTAAACATGCTAATTTCAGCTCTAACACTGATGATCCACCTACAAATGTGAACTGACGTTCAAAAATAAAACATTTGAAAACGGACCATTTTCCACATTTCTGAAGCATGACGTAATGGGGGGGTGTTATCTCTTTTGTCGAAAATCAGCCGTTTTTGCTCGAACATTAAATGCCTCCAAATGGTATTTATTTCACTTCCCGAGCCCCTGGAAGCATGAAAATCACTTTAAACATGCTAATTTTAGCTCTAACACTGATGATCCACCTACAAATGTGAACTGACGTTCAAAAATAAAACATTTGAAAACGGACCATTTTCCACATTTCTGAAGCATGACGTAATGGGGGGGTGTTATCTCTTTTGTCGAAAATCAGCCGTTTTTGCTCGAACATTAAATGCCTCCAAATGGTATTTAATTAACTTCCCGGGGTGAAGAAACCCTTTTTGAGAACTCAGAGTGAGTAAATTGGCCATTTTCATGCACTTTTAACCATTCCATAAATCTTGTGTTTTGGGCCCCTGGAAGCATGAAAATCACTTTAAACATGCTAATTTTAGCTCTTACACTGATGATCCACCTACAAATGTGAACTGACGTTCAAAAATAAAACATTTGAAAACGGACCATTTTCCACATTTCTGAAGCATGACGTAACGGGGGGGTGTTATCTCTTTTGTCGAAAATCAGCCGTTTTTGCTCGAACATCAAATGCCTCCAAATGGTATTTAATTAACTTCCCGAGCCCCTGGAAGCATGAAAATCACTTTAAACATGCTAATTTTAGCTCTAACACTGATGATCCACCTACAAATGTGAACTGACGTTCAAAAATAAAACATTTGAAAACGGACCATTTTCCACATTTCTGAAGCATGACGTAACGGGGGGGTGTTATCTCTTTTGTCGAAAATCAGCCGTTTTTGCTCGAACATCAAATGCCTCCAAATGGTATTTAATTAACTTCCCGGGGTGAAGAAACCCTTTTTGAGAACTCAGAGTGAGTAAATTGGCCATTTTCATGCACTTTTAACCATTCCATAAATCTTGTGTTTTGGGCCCCTGGAAGCATGAAAATCACTTTAAACATGCTAATTTTAGCTCTAACACTGATGATCCACCTACAGATGTGAACTGACGTTCAAAAATAAAACATTTGAAAACGGACCATTTTCCACATTTCTGAAGCATGACGTAATGGGGGGGTGTTATCTCTTTTGTCGAAAATCAGCCGTTTTTGCTCGAACATTAAATGCCTCCAAATGGTATTTAATTAACTTCCCGAGCCCCTGGAAGCATGAAAATCACTTTAAACATGCTAATTTTAGCTCTAACACTGATGATCCACCTACAAATGTGAACTGACGTTCAAAAATAAAACATTTGAAAACGGACCATTTTCCACATTTCTGAAGCATGACGTAATGGGGGGTGTTATCTCTTTTGTCGAAAATCAGCCGTTTTTGCTCGAACATTAAATGCCTCCAAATTGTATTTAATTAACTTCCCGAGCCCCTGGAAGCATGAAAATCACTTTAAACATGCTAATTTTAGCTCTAACACTGATGATCCACCTACAAATGTGAACTGACGTTCAAAAATAAAACATTTGAAAACGGACCATTTTCCACATTTCTGAAGCATGACGTAATGAGGGGGGTGTTATCTCTTTTGTCGAAAATCAGCCGTTTTTGCTCGAACAATAAATGCCTCCAAATGGTATTTATTTCACTTCTCGAGCCCCTGGAAGCATGAAAATCACTTTAAACATGCTAATTTTAGCTCTAACACTGATGATCCACCTACAAATGTGAACTGACGTTCAAAAATAAAACATTTGAAAACGGACCATTTTCCACATTTCTGAAGCATGACGTAATGGGGGGGTGTTATCTCTTTCGTCGAAAATCAGCCGTTTTTGCTCGAACATTAAATGCCTCCAAATGGTATTTAATTAACTTCCCGGGGTGAAGAAACCCTTTTTGAGAACTCAGAGTGAGTAAATTGGCCATTTTCATGCACTTTTAACCATTCCATAAATCTTGTTTTTTGGGCCCCTGGAAGCATGAAAATCACTTTAAACATGCTAATTTTAGCTCTAACACTGATGATCCACCTACAAATGTGAACTGACGTTCAAAAATAAAACATTTGAAAACGGACCATTTTCCACATTTCTGAAGCATGACGTAATGGGGGGGTGTTATCTCTTTTGTCGAAAATCAGCCGTTTTTGCTCGAACATTAAATGCCTCCAAATGGTATTTAATTAACTTCCCGGGGTGAAGAAACCCTTTTTGAGAACTCAGAGTGAGTAAATTGGCCATTTTCATGCACTTTTAACCATTCCATAAATCTTGTGTTTTGGGCCCCTGGAAGCATGAAAATCACTTTAAACATGCTAATTTTAGCTCTAACACTGATGATCCACCTACAAATGTGAACTGACGTTCAAAAATAAAACATTTGAAAACGGACCATTTTCCACATTTCTGAAGCATGACGTAATGGGGGGGTGTTATCTCTTTTGTCGAAAATCAGCCGTTTTTGCTCGAACATTAAATGCCTCCAAATGGTATTTAATTAACTTCCCGAGCCCCTGGAAGCATGAAAATCACTTTAAACATGCTAATTTTAGCTCTAACACTGATGATCCACCTACAAATGTGAACTGACGTTCAAAAATAAAACATTTGAAAACGGACCATTTTCCACATTTCTGAAGCATGACGTAATGGGGGGTGTTATCTCTTTTGTCGAAAATCAGCCGTTTTTGCTCGAACATTAAATGCCTCCAAATGGTATTTAATTAACTTCCCGAGCCCCTGGAAGCATGAAAATCACTTTAAACATGCTAATTTTAGCTCTAACACTGATGATCCACCTACAAATGTGAACTGACGTTCAAAAATAAAACATTTGAAAACGGACCATTTTCCACATTTCTGAAGCATGACGTAATGGGGGGGTGTTATCTCTTTTGTCGAAAATCAGCAGTTTTTGCTCGAACATTAAATGCCTCCAAATGGTATTTAATTAACTTCCCGGGGTGAAGAAACCCTTTTTGAGAACTCAGAGTGAGTAAATTGGCCATTTTCATGCACTTTTAACCATTCCATAAATCTTGTGTTTTGGGCCCCTGGAAGCATGAAAATCACTTTAAACATGCTAATTTTAGCTCTAACACTGATGATCCACCTACAAATGTGAACTGACGTTCAAAAATAAAACATTTGAAAACGGACCATTTTCCACATTTCTGAAGCATGACGTAATGGGGGGGTGTTATCTCTTTTGTCGAAAATCAGCCGTTTTTGCTCGAACATTAAATGCCTCCAAATGGTATTTAATTAACTTCCCGGGGTGAAGAAACCCTTTTTGAGAACTCAGAGTGAGTAAATTGGCCATTTTCATGCACTTTTAACCATTCCATAAATCTTGTGTTTTGGGCCCCTGGAAGCATGAAAATCACTTTAAACATGCTAATTTTAGCTCTAACAATGATGATCCACCTACAAATGTGAACTGACGTTCAAAAATAAAACATTTGAAAACGGACCATTTTCCACATTTCTGAAGCATGACGTAATGGGGGGGTGTTATCTCTTTTGTCGAAAATCAGCCGTTTTTGCTCGAACATTAAATGCCTCCAAATGGTATTTAATTAACTTCCCGAGCCCCTGGAAGCATGAAAATCACTTTAAACATGCTAATTTTAGCTCTAACACTGATGATCCACCTACAAATGTGAACTGACGTTCAAAAATAAAACATTTGAAAACGGACCATTTTCCACATTTCTGAAGCATGACGTAATGGGGGGGTGTTATCTCTTTTGTCGAAAATCAGCCGTTTTTGCTCGAACATTAAATGCCTCCAAATGGTATTTATTTCACTTCCCGAGCCCCTGGAAGCATGAAAATCACTTTAAACATGCTAATTTTAGCTCTAACACTGATGATCCACCTACAAATGTGAACTGACGTTCAAAAATAAAACATTTGAAAACGGACCATTTTCCACATTTCTGAAGCATGACGTAATGGGGGGGTGTTATCTCTTTTGTCGAAAATCAGCCGTTTTTGCTCGAACATTAAATGCCTCCAAATGGTATTTAATTAACTTCCCGGGGTGAAGAAACCCTTTTTGAGAACTCAGAGTGAGTAAATTGGCCATTTTCATGCACTTTTAACCATTCCATAAATCTTGTGTTTTGGGCCCCTGGAAGCATGAAAATCACTTTAAACATGCTAATTTTAGCTCTAACACTGATGATCCACCTACAAATGTGAACTGACGTTCAAAAATAAAACATTTGAAAACGGACCATTTTCCACATTTCTGAAGCATGACGTAATGGGGGGGTGTTATCTCTTTTGTCGAAAATCAGCCGTTTTTGCTCGAACATTAAATGCCTCCAAATGGTATTTAATTAACTTCCCGGGGTGAAGAAACCCTTTTTGAGAACTCAGAGTGAGTAAATTGGCCATTTTCATGCACTTTTAACCATTCCATAAATCTTGTGTTTTGGGCCCCTGGAAGCATGAAAATCACTTTAAACATGCTAATTTTAGCTCTAACACTGATGATCCACCTACAAATGTGAACTGACGTTCAAAAATAAAACATTTGAAAACGGACCATTTTCCACATTTCTGAAGCATGACGTAATGGGGGGGTGTTATCTCTTTTGTCGAAAATCAGCCGTTTTTGCTCGAACATTAAATGCCTCCAAATGGTATTTATTTCACTTCCCGAGCCCCTGGAAGCATGAAAATCACTTTAAACATGCTAATTTTAGCTCTAACACTGATGATCCACCTACAAATGTGAACTGACGTTCAAAAATAAAACATTTGAAAACGGACCATTTTCCACATTTCTGAAGCATGACGTAATGGGGGGGTGTTATCTCTTTTGTCGAAAATCAGCCATTTTTGCTCGAACATTAAATGCCTCCAAATGGTATTTAATTAACTTCCCGGGGTGAAGAAACCCTTTTTGAGAACTCAGAGTGAGTAAATTGGCCATTTTCATGCACTTTTAACCATTCCATAAATCTTGTGTTTTGGGCCCCTGGAAGCATGAAAATCACTTTAAACATGCTAATTTTAGCTCTAACACTGATGATCCACCTACAAATGTGAACTGACGTTCAAAAATAAAACATTTGAAAACGGACCATTTTCCACATTTCTGAAGCATGACGTAACGGGGGGGTGTTATCTCTTTTGTCGAAAATCAGCCGTTTTTGCTCGAACATCAAATGCCTCCAAATGGTATTTAATTAACTTCCCGGGGTGAAGAAACCCTTTTTGAGAACTCAGAGTGAGTAAATTGGCCATTTTCATGCACTTTTAACCATTCCATAAATCTTGTGTTTTGGGCCCCTGGAAGCATGAAAATCACTTTAAACATGCTGATTTTAGCTCTAACACTGATGATCCACTTACAAATGTGAACTGACGTTCAAAAATAAAACATTTGAAAACGGACCATTTTCCACATTTCTGAAGCATGACGTAATGGGGGGGTGTTATCTCTTTTGTCGAAAATCAGCCGTTTTTGCTCGAACATTAAATGCCTCCAAATGGTATTTAATTAACTTCCCGAGCCCCTGGAAGCATGAAAATCACTTTAAACATGCTAATTTTAGCTCTAACACTGATGATCCACCTACAAATGTGAACTGACGTTCAAAAATAAAACATTTGAAAACGGACCATTTTCCACATTTCTGAAGCATGATGTAATGGGGGGGTGTTATCTCTTTTGTCGAAAATCAGCCGTTTTTGTTTGAACATTAAATGCCTCCAAATGGTATTTAATTAACTTCACGGGGTGAAGAAACCCTTTTTGAGAACTCAGAGTGAGTAAATTGGCCATTTTCATGCACTTTTAACCATTCCATAAATCTTGTGTTTTGGGCCCCTGGAAGCATGAAAATCACTTTAAACATGCTAATTTTAGCTCTAACACTGATGATCCACCTACAAATGTGAACTGACGTTCAAAAATAAAACATTTGAAAACGGACCATTTTCCACATTTCTGAAGCATGACGTAATGGGGGGGTGTTATCTCTTTTGTCGAAAATCAGCCGTTTTTGCTCGAACATTAAATGCCTCCAAATGGTATTTAATTAACTTCCCGGGGTGAAGAAACCCTTTTTGAGAACTCAGAGTGAGTAAATTGGCCATTTTCATGCACTTTTAACCATTCCATAAATCTTGTGTTTTGGGCCCCTGGAAGCATGAAAATCACTTTAAACATGCTAATTTTAGCTCTAACACTGATGATCCACCTACAAATGTGAACTGACGTTCAAAAATAAAACATTTGAAAACGGACCATTTTCCACATTTCTGAAGCATGACGTAATGGGGGGGTGTTATCTCTTTTGTCGAAAATCAGCCGTTTTTGCTCGAACATTAAATGCCTCCAAATGGTATTTAATTAACTTCCCGAGCCCCTGGAAGCATGAAAATCACTTTAAACATGCTAATTTCAGCTCTAACACTGATGATCCACCTACAAATGTGAACTGACGTTCAAAAATAAAACATTTGAAAACGGACCATTTTCCACATTTCTGAAGCATGACGTAATGGGGGGGTGTTATCTCTTTTGTCGAAAATCAGCCGTTTTTGCTCGAACAATAAATGCCTCCAAATGGTATTTATTTCACTTCTCGAGCCCCTGGAAGCATGAAAATCACTTTAAACATGCTAATTTTAGCTCTAACACTGATGATCCACCTACAAATGTGAACTGACGTTCAAAAATAAAACATTTGAAAACGGACCATTTTCCACATTTCTGAAGCATGACGTAATGGGGGGGGTGTTATCTCTTTTGTCGAAAATCAGCCGTTTTTGCTCGAACATTAAATGCCTCCAAATGGTATTTAATTAACTTCCCGGGGTGAAGAAACCCTTTTTGAGAACTCAGAGTGAGTAAATTGGCCATTTTCATGCACTTTTAACCATTCCATAAATCTTGTGTTTTGGGCCCCTGGAAGCATGAAAATCACTTTAAACATGCTAATTTTAGCTCTAACACTGATGATCCACCTACAAATGTGAACTGACGTTCAAAAATAAAACATTTGAAAACGGACCATTTTCCACATTTCTGAAGCATGACGTAACGGGGGGGTGTTATCTCTTTTGTCGAAAATCAGCCGTTTTTGCTCGAACATCAAATGCCTCCAAATGGTATTTAATTAACTTCCCGAGCCCCTGGAAGCATGAAAATCACTTTAAACATGCTAATTTTAGCTCTAACACTGATGATCCACCTACAAATGTGAACTGACGTTCAAAAATAAAACATTTGAAAACGGACCATTTTCCACATTTCTGAAGCATGACGTAATGGGGGGGTGTTATCTCTTTTGTGGAAAATCAGCCGTTTTTGCTCGAACATTAAATGCCTCCAAATGGTATTTAATTAACTTCCCGGGGTGAAGAAACCCTTTTTGAGAACTCAGAGTGAGTAAATTGGCCATTTTCATGCACTTTTAACCATTCCATAAATCTTGTGTTTTGGGCCCCTGGAAGCATGAAAATCACTTTAAACATGCTAATTTTAGCTCTAACACTGATGATCCACCTACAAATGTGAACTGACGTTCAAAAATAAAACATTTGAAAACGGACCATTTTCCACATTTCTGAAGCATGACGTAATGGGGGGGTGTTATCTCTTTTGTCGAAAATCAGCCGTTTTTGCTCGAACATTAAATGCCTCCAAATGGTATTTAATTAACTTCCCGGGGTGAAGAAACCCTTTTTGAGAACTCAGAGTGAGTAAATTGGCCATTTTCATGCACTTTTAACCATTCCATAAATCTTGTGTTTTGGGCCCCTGGAAGCATGAAAATCACTTTAAACATGCTAATTTTAGCTCTAACACTGATGATCCACCTACAAATGTGAACTGACGTTCAAAAATAAAACATTTGAAAACGGACCATTTTCCACATTTCTGAAGCATGACGTAATGGGGGGGTGTTATCTCTTTTGTCGAAAATCAGCCGTTTTTGCTCGAACATTAAATGCCTCCAAATGGTATTTATTTCACTTCCCGAGCCCCTGGAAGCATGAAAATCACTTTAAACATGCTAATTTTAGCTCTAACACTGATGATCCACCTACAAATGTGAACTGACGTTCAAAAATAAAACATTTGAAAACGGACCATTTTCCACATTTCTGAAGCATGACGTAATGGGGGGGTGTTATCTCTTTTGTCGAAAATCAGCCATTTTTGCTCGAACATTAAATGCCTCCAAATGGTATTTAATTAACTTCCCGGGGTGAAGAAACCCTTTTTGAGAACTCAGAGTGAGTAAATTGGCCATTTTCATGCACTTTTAACCATTCCATAAATCTTGTGTTTTGGGCCCCTGGAAGCATGAAAATCACTTTAAACATGCTAATTTTAGCTCTAACACTGATCATCCACCTACAAATGTGAACTGACGTTCAGAGCCTTTCAGAGCTCTCCCTAGTGAGAGACACTAGGGCTGCGAGTGATTTTATTTTTGGCAGATGTATTGACGATTTTGGGTGTGAAAAACGGGTTAAAACGGCGAAATAGCGTTTTTTTAACTTTTTAAATTGGGGGGCTCTAAATAGTGATTTTAGCTGGGGAATTGATGTAGGTACACTGACACCTTCTTCCCACGCTTTACTTCCTTTGCCCTGCCTCGCCCAGCCGTCTTTTGGGAATTGCTGTTTGCCGAGGTGGGCGCCATCTTAGGTAGGGCTGGGGCTGGGGCTGCGCTCTAGTCGCGCTGCCCTCCCGCCCTCCCTGGCTATTTAGAGCTGGTCTTTTCAAGCCCTCGCTGCCTTTCAGAGCTCTCCCTAGTGAGAGACACTAGGGCTGCGAGTGATTTTATTTTTGGCAGATGTATTGACGATTTTGGGTGTGAAAAACGGGTTAAAACGGCGAAATAGCGTTTTTTTAACTTTTTAAATTGGGGGGCTCTAAATAGTGATTTTAGCTGGGGAATTGATGTAGGTACACTGACACCTTCTTCCCACGCTTTACTTCCTTTGCCCTGCCTCGCCCAGCCGTCTTTTGGGAATTGCTGTTTGCCGAGGTGGGCGCCATCTTAGGTAGGGCTGGGGCTGGGGCTGCGCTCTAGTCGCGCTGCCCTCCCACCCTCCTCACACACTATAAAATGTGTATTCCGGCCAGACGGCGCAGCGGGCTGGCGCAGCGGGCGCGCCGGATGCGCGCCGAAGCCGCGCCTAAGCCAAGCCCGTCTGCGCCCGTCCGCGACGGGACCGCGACCAGCGCCAGCCACGCTGCTGGTAAGAGTAGGGACGCCACCCGGATCGTTTGGTCCAAGTCTGCATTACTAGCCCTGAATACAGACAATCCCTGTCATGCTCTCAGGTATGACCTGGCCAACGTTACACCACCGCAATCATGTCCGGTGTGCCACACGACACTTCGCGACGTTCCACTCCCTAAAACAGCAGTCTTAAATTCTAAAACAGGCTCCCCGATTAACCACCCTGACATCACTATTAAAGCCGCCCTATTAAATTGCAGATCCCTCCCCAGGCATGCTGACGACACCTGGCTGCTACTAGAGGACTCTGATTGGGACGCTCTATTTCTTACAGAAACATGGCTGTCTGTGGACAGTGTAGCTTCTATCTCACTGGCTGTCCCACCAGGCTACAAAATGAGCGTCTCAAACAGAGAAAATGATAAAAAGGGCGGTGGGGTAGCGATTATTTTTAAAGACAAATATACACTATCCTCCTCAACGCCCACCTCCATCCCAGGCATTGAGGGGCTTCATTTCTGCTTTCAAATAAACCCCCATTTGTCTCTAGCCGGCCTGATCATCTATCGGCCCCCGGATTGCCTTACCAACTATACTGCCGAACTAATGGACCTTATAGTCCAAAGCTCAATAGTTCACCCCCATTTTATTGCAGTTGGCGATTTCAATGTTCACATTGACAGCCCAGACTGCCCCCTAGCCACCCAACTTATTTCTACTCTGGAAGCGGCGAACCTATTCCAAATTATCTCGGAACCAACGCATAAGGCAGGCCACACGTTGGACCTGATATTCTCCAATATCCCAGACTGTTCAGCCAAAACCGCACAACCACTGCTTTGGACGGATCACTTCTTAATCCCTTTTTCTTTCTCCTTCCCTTCCCACCACCAGACAAAAGGGAGACGATCCTATGTTCGCAGAAACTGGGCCAACATATCAGCAGAGACTCTCGGTCCTGCTCTCTTAGCCACTACTCCAACTCTGTCATCAGATGTGAACTCGGACGCTGTGGCTCTAAATTTCTGGATAGGTAATTCGCTGGATACTATCGCGCCTGCAAAAATTGCTACATCACGCAGAGAATCCCCCTCGGCCCCATGGTTCTCGACTGAGCTATTGGCTGAAAAAAGTCATTGCAAAAAACTAGAGCGTCTCTGGCGGATAAATTATTCCACATCAGCAAAAATTTGCTATAAAGAAGCCCTGCGTGTTTTCCACAAATCCATAAAAAAAGCAAAACAATTGTTCTTTGCGACCTCCATTCAGCAAGCTGAACAATCCAGCAAGGAAGTTTTTAAAATTGTTCAATCCTTTTTTTAAACCTCGGGCAATTGAAACTGAAGTGACTCCGTCGGAGAAACTCTGCGAGGACATCTCGGTCTTTTTTGATAAAAAGATCGAGAAAGTCTACGACACCTTCACCAGTCCCGAGCCCACAATTATGTCCGACACAAATGATAATGTGGCTTCCCTCCCCGCCTTAGCTCAATTTCATCCTATCTCCCTCGCCGAGGCCAAAAGGGAACTACAAAAATGTAAATCAGGGGCTCCTGATGACCCATGCCCGCCCAAGCTCTGGAAAATGATGTCGGACTCAATTGCCACTTCATTGCTACATATCTGGAATACATCTATCAAAACTGGTCTATTCCCTGATTGCTGGAAACATGCCACACTCCTGCCTTTAAAAAAGAAACCAAACGGTGCCCCGGATGATTTGAGCAATCTCCGGCCAATCTCCCTGTTAGCAGCCCCTGGCAAAATGTTTGAAAAACTGATACAGCGCCAACTGAACAGGTTCATAGAAGAAAGAGACACACTACATGAAACCCAGTCGGGTTTCAGGGCGGGCTTTAGCACTGAGACCGCTCTGATAGAAGTGGCTGAGTCGATCAGGTGGTCTTTAGATTCAGGAGCATCGGCTATGTTGGTGCTCCTGGATCTATCTGCCGCTTTTGATACTGTGGACCATGTGAGGCTACTGTCAAGGCTAAAAAACACAGGCCTGGAAGATAAGGCTCTGGGCTGGCTACAGTCCTATCTCACGGATCGTACCCAGAAAGTAGCCTTGGGCCCCCTTTCCTCAAAACCTAAACCCCTCTGGTGTGGTGTCCCTCAGGGCTCGGCCCTCAGTCCACTACTTTTTAATATTTATCTGGCTCCTCTCTTCTCCCTTATTGCTAATTGGGGTGTCAAGGCGATTTCATACGCCGACGACACACAATTAATTTTCCCCTTCTCGGACGTCTCAGAGGCAGCCTTCAGCAATATGAAGGGATGCTTGCCAGATGTTGCCAAATGGATGAATGCAAACAAACTCAAATTGAATGCAAGCAAGACGGAAGTCATCTTTTTTGGCAAACATACTCGGCCCCCCCCAAGCCTGTGGTGGCCCTCCGAAATGGGTATCCCTCCTCTACCCAGCACCAATGCGAAAAATCTGGGAGTAAGATGGGATGAGAGTCTCTCCTTTTCTTCACATATACAGCAGGTCTCTGCGTGCTGTCTCCATAAACTAAGAAACCTTCGCAAATTTCTGTCCCTCCTGCCTGAAGACTGTCGCAAGTCGGTGGTCCATGCTACAGTCACTTCCAGACTGGACTACGCAAACGGCCTCTACCTCGGCCTACCCAAATATCTGGTGCAACGACTGCAGATCGTGCAGAACGCGGCTGCGAGACTGCTAAAAAACATCCCTTTTAAACAGCATGTCTCTCCGTACTTGCGCGATCTGCATTGGCTCCCTGTAGCCTGCAGAATCAAGTTTAAAGCTCTAACTCTGGCGTTTAGAGCCCAAAAGGGGACCTGCCCCTCCTATTTAAAGCTTAGACTCCCCAGATACTATCAGGAGAGATGCTTGCGCTCTAATTCACGAAACCTGCTCTCCATCCCCCGCGCCAAGAGAGCCAGACTCGGAGGCAGATCTTTCTCTGCCTGCACGGCGACACTCTGGAACGCCCTACCGGTCAACATCCAACTGGCTCCAACGGAAGCCAGTTTTAAGAGGCAGCTAAAGACCTGGCTCTTTTCCCAGAATAACTAAACACTCTCTCCCCTTTCTCCGCCCATTCTTACCTGGAAAAATGATCACTCAGCGCCGGGACACCTCCTTGTGAGGTAGCTGTTCGCGCTTTATAAATATCGGTATTATTAAAAATAAAATATTTGAAAACGGACCATTTTCCACATTTCTGAAGCATGACGTAATGGGGGGGGTGTTATCTCTTTTGTCGAAAATCAGCCGTTTTTGCTCGAACATTAAATGCCTCCAAATGGTATTTAATTAACTTCCCGGGGTGAAGAAACCCTTTTTGAGAACTCAGAGTGAGTAAATTGGCCATTTTCATGCACTTTTAACCATTCCATAAATCTTGTGTTTTGGGCCCCTGGAAGCATGAAAATCACTTTAAACATGCTAATTTTAGCTCTAACACTGATGATCCACCTACAAATGTGAACTGACGTTCAAAAATAAAACATTTGAAAACGGACCATTTTCCACATTTCTGAAGCATGATGTAATGGGGGGGTGTTATCTCTTTTGTCGAAAATCAGCCGTTTTTGCTCGAACATTAAATGCCTCCAAATGGTATTTAATTAACTTCACGGGGTGAAGAAACCCTTTTTGAGAACTCAGAGTGAGTAAATTGGCCATTTTCATGCACTTTTAACCATTCCATAAATCTTGTTTTTTGGGCCCCTGGAAGCATGAAAATCACTTTAAACATGCTAATTTTAGCTCTAACACTGATGATCCACCTACAAATGTGAACTGACGTTCAAAAATAAAACATTTGAAAACGGACCATTTTCCACATTTCTGAAGCATGACGTAATGGGGGGGGTGTTATCTCTTTTGTCGAAAATCAGCCGTTTTTGCTCGAACATTAAATGCCTCCAAATGGTATTTAATTAACTTCCCGGGGTGAAGAAACCCTTTTTGAGAACTCAGAGTGAGTAAATTGGCCATTTTCATGCACTTTTAACCATTCCATAAATCTTGTGTTTTGGGCCCCTGGAAGCATGAAAATCACTTTAAACATGCTAATTTTAGCTCTAACACTGATGATCCACCTACAAATGTGAACTGACGTTCAAAAATAAAACATTTGAAAACGGACCATTTTCCACATTTCTGAAGCATGACGTAATGGGGGGGTGTTATCTCTTTTGTCGAAAATCAGCCGTTTTTGCTCGAACATTAAATGCCTCCAAATGGTATTTAATTAACTTCCCGAGCCCCTGGAAGCATGAAAATCACTTTAAACATGCTAATTTTAGCTCTAACACTGATGATCCACCTACAAATGTGAACTGACGTTCAAAAATAAAACATTTGAAAACGGACCATTTTCCACATTTCTGAAGCATGACGTAATGGGGGGGTGTTATCTCTTTTGTCGAAAATCAGCCGTTTTTGCTCGAACATTAAATGCCTCCAAATGGTATTTAATTAACTTCCCGAGCCCCTGGAAGCATGAAAATCACTTTAAACATGCTAATTTTAGCTCTAACACTGATGATCCACCTAGAAATGTGAACTGACGTTCAAAAATAAAACATTTGAAAACGGACCATTTTCCACATTTCTGAAGCATGACGTAATGGGGGGGTGTTATCTCTTTTGTCGAAAATCAGCAGTTTTTGCTCGAACATTAAATGCCTCCAAATGGTATTTAATTAACTTCCCGGGGTGAAGAAACCCTTTTTGAGAACTCAGAGTGAGTAAATTGGCCATTTTCATGCACTTTTAACCATTACATAAATCTTGTGTTTTGGGCCCCTGGAAGCATGAAAATCACTTTAAACATGCTAATTTTAGCTCTAACACTGATGATCCACCTACAAATGTGAACTGACGTTCAAAAATAAAACATTTGAAAACGGACCATTTTCCACATTTCTGAAGCATGACGTAATGGGGGGGTGTTATCTCTTTTGTCGAAAATCAGCCGTTTTTGCTCGAACATTAAATGCCTCCAAATGGTATTTAATTAACTTCCCGGGGTGAAGAAACCCTTTTTGAGAACTCAGAGTGAGTAAATTGGCCATTTTCATGCACTTTTAACCATTCCATAAATCTTGTGTTTTGGGCCCCTGGAAGCATGAAAATCACTTTAAACATGCTAATTTTAGCTCTAACACTGATGATCCACCTACAAATGTGAACTGACGTTCAAAAATAAAACATTTGAAAACGGACCATTTTCCACATTTCTGAAGCATGACGTAATGGGGGGGTGTTATCTCTTTTGTCGAAAATCAGCCGTTTTTGCTCGAACATTAAATGCCTCCAAATGGTATTTAATTAACTTCCCGAGCCCCTGGAAGCATGAAAATCACTTTAAACATGCTAATTTTAGCTCTAACACTGATGATCCACCTACAAATGTGAACTGACGTTCAAAAATAAAACATTTGAAAACGGACCATTTTCCACATTTCTGAAGCATGATGTAATGGGGGGGTGTTATTTCTTTTGTCGAAAATCAGCCGTTTTTGCTCGAACATTAAATGCCTCCAAATGGTATTTATTTCACTTCCCGAGCCCCTGGAAGCATGAAAATCACTTTAAACATGCTAATTTTAGCTCTAACACTGATGATCCACCTACAAATGTGAACTGACGTTCAAAAATAAAACATTTGAAAACGGACCATTTTCCACATTTCTGAAGCATGACGTAATGGGGGGGTGTTATCTCTTTTGTCGAAAATCAGCCATTTTTGCTCGAACATTAAATGCCTCCAAATGGTATTTAATTAACTTCCCGGGGTGAAGAAACCCTTTTTGAGAACTCAGAGTGAGTAAATTGGCCATTTTCATGCACTTTTAACCATTCCATAAATCTTGTGTTTTGGGCCCCTGGATGCATGAAAATCACTTTAAACATGCTAATTTTAGCTCTAACACTGATGATCCACCTACAAATGTGAACTGACGTTCAAAAATAAAACATTTGAAAACGGACCATTTTCCACATTTCTGAAGCATGACGTAATGGGGGGGTGTTATCTCTTTTGTCGAAAATCAGCCGTTTTTGCTCGAACATTAAATGCCTCCAAATGGTATTTAATTAACTTCCCGGGGTGAAGAAACCCTTTTTGAGAACTCAGAGTGAGTAAATTGGCCATTTTCATGCACTTTTAACCATTCCATAAATCTTGTGTTTTGGGCCCCTGGAAGCATGAAAATCACTTTAAACATGCTAATTTTAGCTCTAACACTGATGATCCACCTACAAATGTGAACTGACGTTCAAAAATAAAACATTTGAAAACGGACCATTTTCCACATTTCTGAAGCATGACGTAATGGGGGGGTGTTATCTCTTTTGTCGAAAATCAGCCGTTTTTGCTCGAACATTAAATGCCTCCAAATGGTATTTAATTAACTTCCCGGGGTGAAGAAACCCTTTTTGAGAACTCAGAGTGAGTAAATTGGCCATTTTCATGCACTTTTAACCATTCCATAAATCTTGTGTTTTGGGCCCCTGGAAGCATGAAAATCACTTTAAACATGCTAATTTTAGCTCTAACACTGATGATCCACCTACAAATGTGAACTGACGTTCAAAAATAAAACATTTGAAAACGGACCATTTTCCACATTTCTGAAGCATGACGTAATGGGGGGGTGTTATCTCTTTTGTCGAAAATCAGCCGTTTTTGCTCGAACATTAAATGCCTCCAAATGGTATTTAATTAACTTCCCGGGGTGAAGAAACCCTTTTTGAGAACTCAGAGTGAGTAAATTGGCCATTTTCATGCACTTTTAACCATTCCATAAATCTTGTGTTTTGGGCCCCTGGAAGCATGAAAATCACTTTAAACATGCTAATTTTAGCTCTAACACTGATGATCCACCTACAAATGTGAACTGACGTTCAAAAATAAAACATTTGAAAACGGACCATTTTCCACATTTCTGAAGCATGACGTAATGGGGGGTGTTATCTCTTTTGTCGAAAATCAGCCGTTTTTGCTCGAACATTAAATGCCTCCAAATGGTATTTAATTAACTTCCCGGGGTGAAGAAACCCTTTTTGAGAACTCAGAGTGAGTAAATTGGCCATTTTCATGCACTTTTAACCATTCCATAAATCTTGTGTTTTGGGCCCCTGGAAGCATGAAAATCACTTTAAACATGCTAATTTTAGCTCTAACACTGATGATCCACCTACAAATGTGAACTGACGTTCAAAAATAAAACATTTGAAAACGGACCATTTTCCACATTTCTGAAGCATGACGTAATGGGGGGGTGTTATCTCTTTTGTCGAAAATCAGCCGTTTTTGCTCGAACATTAAATGCCTCCAAATGGTATTTATTTCACTTCCCGAGCCCCTGGAAGCATGAAAATCACTTTAAACATGCTAATTTTAGCTCTAACACTGATGATCCACCTACAAATGTGAACTGACGTTCAAAAATAAAACATTTGAAAACGGACCATTTTCCACATTTCTGAAGCATGACGTAATGGGGGGGTGTTATCTCTTTTGTCGAAAATCAGCCATTTTTGCTCGAACATTAAATGCCTCCAAATGGTATTTAATTAACTTCCCGGGGTGAAGAAACCCTTTTTGAGAACTCAGAGTGAGTAAATTGGCCATTTTCATGCACTTTTAACCATTCCATAAATCTTGTGTTTTGGGCCCCTGGAAGCATGAAAATCACTTTAAACATGCTAATTTTAGCTCTAACACTGATGATCCACCTACAAATGTGAACTGACGTTCAAAAATAAAACATTTGAAAACGGACCATTTTCCACATTTCTGAAGCATGATGTAATGGGGGGGTGTTATCTCTTTTGTCGAAAATCAGCCGTTTTTGCTCGAACATTAAATGCCTCCAAATGGTATTTAATTAACTTCACGGGGTGAAGAAACCCTTTTTGAGAACTCAGAGTGAGTAAATTGGCCATTTTCATGCACTTTTAACCATTCCATAAATCTTGTTTTTTGGGCCCCTGGAAGCATGAAAATCACTTTAAACATGCTAATTTTAGCTCTAACACTGATGATCCACCTACAAATGTGAACTGACGTTCAAAAATAAAACATTTGAAAACGGACCATTTTCCACATTTCTGAAGCATGACGTAATGGGGGGGTGTTATCTCTTTTGTCGAAAATCAGCCGTTTTTGCTCGAACATTAAATGCCTCCAAATGGTATTTAATTAACTTCCCGGGGTGAAGAAACCCTTTTTGAGAACTCAGAGTGAGTAAATTGGCCATTTTCATGCACTTTTAACCATTCCATAAATCTTGTGTTTTGGGCCCCTGGAAGCATGAAAATCACTTTAAACATGCTAATTTTAGCTCTAACACTGATGATCCACCTACAAATGTGAACTGACGTTCAAAAATAAAACATTTGAAAACGGACCCTTTTCCACATTTCTGAAGCATGACGTAATGGGGGGGTGTTATCTCTTTTGTCGAAAATCAGCCGTTTTTGCTCGAACATTAAATGCCTCCAAATGGTATTTAATTAACTTCCCGAGCCCCTGGAAGCATGAAAATCACTTTAAACATGCTAATTTTAGCTCTAACACTGATGATCCACCTACAAATGTGAACTGACGTTCAAAAATAAAACATTTGAAAACGGACCATTTTCCACATTTCTGAAGCATGACGTAATGGGGGGGTGTTATCTCTTTTGTCGAAAATCAGCCGTTTTTGCTCGAACATTAAATGCCTCCAAATGGTATTTAATTAACTTCCCGAGCCCCTGGAAGCATGAAAATCACTTTAAACATGCTAATTTTAGCTCTAACACTGATGATCCACCTACAAATGTGAACTGACGTTCAAAAATAAAACATTTGAAAACGGACCATTTTCCACATTTCTGAAGCATGACGTAATGGGGGGTGTTATCTCTTTTGTCGAAAATCAGCAGTTTTTGCTCGAACATTAAATGCCTCCAAATGGTATTTAATTAACTTCCCGGGGTGAAGAAACCCTTTTTGAGAACTCAGAGTGAGTAAATTGGCCATTTTCATGCACTTTTAACCATTCCATAAATCTTGTGTTTTGGGCCCCTGGAAGCATGAAAATCACTTTAAACATGCTAATTTTAGCTCTAACACTGATGATCCACCTACAAATGTGAACTGACGTTCAAAAATAAAACATTTGAAAACGGACCATTTTCCACATTTCTGAAGCATGACGTAATGGGGGGGTGTTATCTCTTTTGTCGAAAATCAGCCGTTTTTGCTCGAACATTAAATGCCTCCAAATGGTATTTAATTAACTTCCCGGGGTGAAGAAACCCTTTTTGAGAACTCAGAGTGAGTAAATTGGCCATTTTCATGCACTTTTAACCATTCCATAAATCTTGTGTTTTGGGCCCCTGGAAGCATGAAAATCACTTTAAACATGCTAATTTTAGCTCTAACACTGATGATCCACCTACAAATGTGAACTGACGTTCAAAAATAAAACATTTGAAAACGGACCATTTTCCACATTTCTGAAGCATGACGTAATGGGGGGGTGTTATCTCTTTTGTCGAAAATCAGCCGTTTTTGCTCGAACATTAAATGCCTCCAAATGGTATTTAATTAACTTCCCGAGCCCCTGGAAGCATGAAAATCACTTTAAACATGCTAATTTTAGCTCTAACACTGATGATCCACCTACAAATGTGAACTGACGTTCAAAAATAAAACATTTGAAAACGGACCATTTTCCACATTTCTGAAGCATGACGTAATGGGGGGGTGTTATCTCTTTTGTCGAAAATCAGCCGTTTTTGCTCGAACAATAAATGCCTCCAAATGGTATTTATTTCACTTCCCGAGCCCCTGGAAGCATGAAAATCACTTTAAACATGCTAATTTTAGCTCTAACACTGATGATCCACCTACAAATGTGAACTGACGTTCAAAAATAAAACATTTGAAAACGGACCATTTTCCACATTTCTGAAGCATGACGTAATGGGGGGGTGTTATCTCTTTTGTCGAAAATCAGCCGTTTTTGCTCGAACATTAAATGCCTCCAAATGGTATTTAATTAACTTCCCGGGGTGAAGAAACCCTTTTTGAGAACTCAGAGTGAGTAAATTGGCCATTTTCATGCACTTTTAACCATTCCATAAATCTTGTGTTTTGGGCCCCTGGAAGCATGAAAATCACTTTAAACATGCTAATTTTAGCTCTAACACTGATGATCCACCTACAAATGTGAACTGACGTTCAAAAATAAAACATTTGAAAACGGACCATTTTCCACATTTCTGAAGCATGACGTAATGGGGGGGTGTTATCTCTTTTGTCGAAAATCAGCCGTTTTTGCTCGAACATTAAATGCCTCCAAATGGTATTTAATTAACTTCCCGAGCCCCTGGAAGCATGAAAATCACTTTAAACATGCTAATTTTAGCTCTAACACTGATGATCCACCTACAAATGTGAACTGACGTTCAAAAATAAAACATTTGAAAACGGACCATTTTCCACATTTCTGAAGCATGACGTAATGGGGGGGTGTTATTTCTTTTGTCGAAAATCAGCCGTTTTTGCTCGAACATTAAATGCCTCCAAATGGTATTTATTTCACTTCCCGAGCCCCTGGAAGCATGAAAATCACTTTAAACATGCTAATTTTAGCTCTAACACTGATGATCCACCTACAAATGTGAACTGACGTTCAAAAATAAAACATTTGAAAACGGACCATTTTCCACATTTCTGAAGCATGACGTAATGGGGGGGTGTTATCTCTTTTGTCGAAAATCAGCCGTTTTTGCTCGAACATTAAATGCCTCCAAATGGTATTTAATTAACTTCCCGGGGTGAAGAAACCCTTTTTGAGAACTCAGAGTGAGTAAATTGGCCATTTTCATGCACTTTTAACCATTCCATAAATCTTGTGTTTTGGGCCCCTGGATGCATGAAAATCACTTTAAACATGCTAATTTTAGCTCTAACACTGATGATCCACCTACAAATGTGAACTGACGTTCAAAAATAAAACATTTGAAAACGGACCATTTTCCACATTTCTGAAGCATGACGTAATGGGGGGGTGTTATCTCTTTTGTCGAAAATCAGCCGTTTTTGCTCGAACATTAAATGCCTCCAAATGGTATTTAATTAACTTCCCGGGGTGAAGAAACCCTTTTTGAGAACTCAGAGTGAGTAAATTGGCCATTTTCATGCACTTTTAACCATTCCATAAATCTTGTGTTTTGGGCCCCTGGAAGCATGAAAATCACTTTAAACATGCTAATTTTAGCTCTAACACTGATGATCCACCTACAAATGTGAACTGACGTTCAAAAATAAAACATTTGAAAACGGACCATTTTCCACATTTCTGAAGCATGACGTAATGGGGGGGTGTTATCTCTTTTGTCGAAAATCAGCCGTTTTTGCTCGAACATTAAATGCCTCCAAATGGTATTTAATTAACTTCCCGGGGTGAAGAAACCCTTTTTGAGAACTCAGAGTGAGTAAATTGGCCATTTTCATGCACTTTTAACCATTCCATAAATCTTGTGTTTTGGGCCCCTGGAAGCATGAAAATCACTTTAAACATGCTAATTTTAGCTCTAACACTGATGATCCACCTACAAATGTGAACTGACGTTCAAAAATAAAACATTTGAAACGGACCATTTTCCACATTTCTGAAGCATGACGTAATGGGGGGGTGTTATCTCTTTGTCGAAAATCAGCCGTTTTTGCTCGAACATTAAATGCCTCCAAATGGTATTTAATTAACTTCCCGGGGTGAAGAAACCCTTTTTGAGAACTCAGAGTGAGTAAATTGGCCATTTTCATGCACTTTTAACCATTCCATAAATCTTGTGTTTTGGGCCCCTGGAAGCATGAAAATCACTTTAAACATGCTAATTTTAGCTCTAACACTGATGATCCACCTACAAATGTGAACTGACGTTCAAAATAAAACATTTGAAAACGGACCATTTCCACATTTCTGAAGCATGACGTAATGGGGGGGTGTTATCTCTTTTGTCGAAAATCAGCCGTTTTTGCTCGAACATTAAATGGCCTCCAAATGGTATTTAATTAACTTCCCGGGGTGAAGAAACCCTTTTTGAGAACTCAGAGTGAGTAAATTGGCCATTTCATGCACTTTTACCATTCCATAAATCTGTGTTTTGGGCCCCTGGAAGCATGAAAATCACTTTAAACATGCTAATTTTAGCTCTAACACTGATGATCCACCTACAAATGTGAACTGACGTTCAAAAATAAAACATTTGAAAACGGACCATTTTCCACATTTCTGAAGCATGACGTAATGGGGGGGTGTTAATCTCTTTTGTCGAAAATCAGCCGTTTTTGCTCGAACATTAAATGCCTCCAAATGGTATTTATTTCACTTCCCGAGCCCCTGGAAGCATGAAAATCACTTTAAACATGCTAATTTTAGCTCTAACACTGATGATCCACCTACAAATGTGAACTGACGTTCAAAAATAAAACATTTGAAAACGGACCATTTTCCACATTTCTGAAGCATGACGTAATGGGGGGGTGTTATCTCTTTTGTCGAAAATCAGCCATTTTTGCTCGAACATTAAATGCCTCCAAATGGTATTTAATTAACTTCCCGGGGTGAAGAAACCCTTTTTGAGAACTCAGAGTGAGTAAATTGGCCATTTTCATCCACTTTTAACCATTCCATAAATCTTGTGTTTTGGGCCCCTGGAAGCATGAAAATCACTTTAAACATGCTAATTTTAGCTCTAACACTGATGATCCACCTACAAATGTGAACTGACGTTCAAAAATAAAACATTTGAAAACGGACCATTTTCCACATTTCTGAAGCATGATGTAATGGGGGGGTGTTATCTCTTTTGTCGAAAATCAGCCGTTTTTGCTCGAACATTAAATGCCTCCAAATGGTATTTAATTAACTTCACGGGTGAAGAAACCCTTTTTGAGAACTCAGAGTGAGTAAATTGGCCATTTTCATGCACTTTTAACCATTCCATAATCTTGTTTTTTGGGCCCCTGGAAGCATGAAAATCACTTTAAACATGCTAATTTTAGCTCTAACACTGATGATCCACCTACAAATGTGAACTGACGTTCAAAAATAAAACATTTGAAAACGGACCATTTTCCACATTTCTGAAGCATGACGTAATGGGGGGGTGTTATCTCTTTTGTCGAAAATCAGCCGTTTTTGCTCGAACATTAAATGCCTCCAAATGGTATTTAATTAACTTCCCGGGTGAAGAAACCCTTTTTGAGAACTCAGAGTGAGTAAATTGGCCATTTTCATGCACTTTAACCATTCCATAAATCTTGTGTTTTGGGCCCCTGGAAGCATGAAAATCACTTTAAACATGCTAATTTTAGCTCTAACACTGATGATCCACCTACAAATGTGAACTGACGTTCAAAAATAAAACATTGAAAACGGACCATTTTCCACATTTCTGAAGCATGACGTAATGGGGGGGTGTTATCTCTTTTGTCGAAAATCAGCCGTTTTTGCTCGAACATTAAATGCCTCCAAATGGTATTTAATTAACTTCCCGAGCCCCTGGAAGCATGAAAATCACTTTAAACATGCTAATTTTAGCTCTAACACTGATGATCCACCTACAAATGTGAACTGACGTTCAAAAATAAAACATTTGAAAACGGACCATTTTCCACATTTCTGAAGCATGACGTAATGGGGGGGTGTTATCTCTTTTGTCTAAAATCAGCCGTTTTTGCTCGAACATTAAATGCCTCCAATGGTATTTAATTAACTTCCCGAGCCCCTGGAAGCATGAAAATCACTTTAAACATGCTAATTTTAGCTCTAACACTGATGATCCACCTACAAATGTGAACTGACGTTCAAAAATAAAACATTGAAAACGGACCATTTTCCACATTTCTGAAGCATGACGTAATGGGGGGTGTTATCTCTTTTGTCGAAAATCAGCAGTTTTTGCTCGAACATTAAATGCCTCCAAATGGTATTTAATTAACTTCCCGGGGTGAAGAAACCCTTTTTGAGAACTCAGAGTGAGTAAATTGGCCATTTTCATGCACTTTTAACCATTCCATAAATCTTGTGTTTTGGCCCCTGGAAGCATGAAAATCACTTTAAACATGCTAATTTTAGCTCTAACACTGATGATCCACCTACAAATGTGAACTGACGTTCAAAAATAAAACATTTGAAAACGGACCATTTTCCACATTTCTGAAGCATGACGTAATGGGGGGGTGTTATCTCTTTTGTCGAAAATCAGCCGTTTTTGCTCGAACATTAAATGCCTCCAAATGGTATTTAATTAACTTCCCGGGGTGAAGAAACCCTTTTTGAGAACTCAGAGTGAGTAAATTGGCCATTTTCATGCACTTTTAACCATTCCATAAATCTTGTGTTTGGGCCCCTGGAAGCATGAAAATCACTTTAAACATGCTAATTTTAGCTCTAACACTGATGATCCACCTACAAATGTGAACTGACGTTCAAAATAAAACATTTGAAAACGGACCATTTTCCACATTTCTGAAGCATGACGTAATGGGGGGGTGTTATCTCTTTGTCGAAAATCAGCCGTTTTTGCTCGAACATTAAATGCCTCCAAATGGTATTTAATTAACTTCCCGAGCCCTGGAAGCATGAAAATCACTTTAAACATGCTAATTTTAGCTCTAACACTGATGATCCACCTACAAATGTGAACTGACGTTCAAAAATAAAACATTTGAAAACGGACCATTTTCCACATTTCTGAAGCATGACGTAATGGGGGGGTGTTATCTCTTTTGTCGAAAATCAGCCGTTTTTGCTCGAACAATAAATGCCTCCAAATGGTATTTATTTCACTTCCCGAGCCCCTGGAAGCATGAAAATCACTTTAAACATGCTAATTTTAGCTCTAACACTGATGATCCACCTACAAATGTGAACTGACGTTCAAAAATAAAACATTTGAAAACGGACCATTTTCCACATTTCTGAAGCATGACGTAATGGGGGGGTGTTATCTCTTTTGTCGAAAATCAGCCGTTTTTGCTCGAACATTAAATGCCTCCAAATGGTATTTAATTAACTTCCCGGGGTGAAGAAACCCTTTTTGAGAACTCAGAGTGAGTAAATTGGCCATTTTCATGCACTTTTAACCATTCCATAAATCTTGTGTTTTGGGCCCCTGGAAGCATGAAAATCACTTTAAACATGCTAATTTTAGCTCTAACACTGATGATCCACCTACAAATGTGAACTGACGTTCAAAAATAAAACATTTGAAAACGGACCATTTTCCACATTTCTGAAGCATGACGTAATGGGGGGTGTTATCTCTTTTGTCGAAAATCAGCCGTTTTTGCTCGAACATTAAATGCCTCCAAATGGTATTTAATTAACTTCCCGAGCCCCTGGAAGCATGAAAATCACTTTAAACATGCTAATTTCAGCTCTAACACTGATGATCCACCTACAAATGTGAACTGACGTTCAAAAATAAAACATTTGAAAACGGACCATTTTCCACATTTCTGAAGCATGACGTAATGGGGGGGTGTTATCTCTTTTGTCGAAAATCAGCCGTTTTTGCTCGAACATTAAATGCCTCCAAATGGTATTTATTTCACTTCCCGAGCCCCTGGAAGCATGAAAATCACTTTAAACATGCTAATTTTAGCTCTAACACTGATGATCCACCTACAAATGTGAACTGACGTTCAAAAATAAAACATTTGAAAACGGACCATTTTCCACATTTCTGAAGCATGACGTATGGGGGGGTGTTATCTCTTTTGTCGAAAATCAGCCGTTTTTGCTCGAACATTAAATGCCTCCAAATGGTATTTAATTAACTTCCCGGGGTGAAGAAACCCTTTTTGAGAACTCAGAGTGAGTAAATTGGCCATTTTCATGCACTTTTAACCATTCCATAAATCTTGTGTTTTGGGCCCCTGGAAGCATGAAAATCACTTTAAACATGCTAATTTTAGCTCTAACACTGATGATCCACCTACAAATGTGAACTGACGTTCAAAAATAAAACATTTGAAAACGGACCATTTTCCACATTTCTGAAGCATGACGTAACGGGGGGGTGTTATCTCTTTTGTCGAAAATCAGCCGTTTTTGCTCGAACATCAAATGCCTCCAAATGGTATTTAATTAACTTCCCGAGCCCCTGGAAGCATGAAAATCACTTTAAACATGCTAATTTTAGCTCTAACACTGATGATCCACCTACAAATGTGAACTGACGTTCAAAAATAAAACATTTGAAAACGGACCATTTTCCACATTTCTGAAGCATGACGTAATGGGGGGGTGTTATCTCTTTTGTCGAAAATCAGCCGTTTTTGCTCGAACATTAAATGCCTCCAAATGGTATTTAATTAACTTCCCGAGCCCCTGGAAGCATGAAAATCACTTTAAACATGCTAATTTTAGCTCTAACACTGATGATCCACCTACAAATGTGAACTGACGTTTAAAAATAAAACATTTGAAAACGGACCATTTTCCACATTTCTGAAGCATGACGTAATGGGGGGGTGTTATCTCTTTTGTGGAAAATCAGCCGTTTTTGCTCGAACATTAAATGCCTCCAAATGGTATTTAATTAACTTCCCGGGGTGAAGAAACCCTTTTTGAGAACTCAGAGTGAGTAAATTGGCCATTTTCATGCACTTTTAACCATTCCATAAATCTTGTGTTTTGGGCCCCTGGAAGCATGAAAATCACTTTAAACATGCTAATTTTAGCTCTAACACTGATGATCCACCTACAAATGTGAACTGACATTCAAAAATAAAACATTTGAAAACGGACCATTTTCCACATTTCTGAAGCATGACGTAACGGGGGGGTGTTATCTCTTTTGTCGAAAATCAGCCGTTTTTGCTCGAACATCAAATGCCTCCAAATGGTATTTAATTAACTTCCCGGGGTGAAGAAACCCTTTTTGAGAACTCAGAGTGAGTAAATTGGCCATTTTCATGCACTTTTAACCATTCCATAAATCTTGTGTTTTGGGCCCCTGGAAGCATGAAAATCACTTTAAACATGCTAATTTTAGCTCTAACACTGATGATCCACCTACAAATGTGAACTGACGTTCAAAAATAAAACATTTGAAAACGGACCATTTTCCACATTTCTGAAGCATGACGTAATGAGGGGGTGTTATCTCTTTTGTCGAAAATCAGCCGTTTTTGCTCGAACATTAAATGCCTCCAAATGGTATTTAATTAACTTCCCGAGCCCCTGGAAGCATGAAAATCACTTTAAACATGCTAATTTTAGCTCTAACACTGATGATCCACCTACAAATGTGAACTGACGTTCAAAAATAAAACATTTGAAAACGGACCATTTTCCACATTTCTGAAGCATGACGTAATGGGGGGGTGTTATCTCTTTTGTCGAAAATCAGCCGTTTTTGCTCGAACAATAAATGCCTCCAAATGGTATTTATTTCACTTCCCGAGCCCCTGGAAGCATGAAAATCACTTTAAACATGCTAATTTTAGCTCTAACACTGATGATCCACCTACAAATGTGAACTGACGTTCAAAAATAAAACATTTGAAAACGGACCATTTTCCACATTTCTGAAGCATGACGTAATGGGGGGGTGTTATCTCTTTTGTCGAAAATCAGCCGTTTTTGCTCGAACATTAAATGCCTCCAAATGGTATTTAATTAACTTCCCGGGGTGAAGAAACCCTTTTTGAGAACTCAGAGTGAGTAAATTGGCCATTTTCATGCACTTTTAACCATTCCATAAATCTTGTGTTTTGGGCCCCTGGAAGCATGAAAATCACTTTAAACATGCTAATTTTAGCTCTAACACTGATGATCCACCTACAAATGTGAACTGACGTTCAAAAATAAAACATTTGAAAACGGACCATTTTCCACATTTCTGAAGCATGACGTAATGGGGGGGTGTTATCTCTTTTGTCGAAAATCAGCCGTTTTTGCTCGAACATTAAATGCCTCCAAATGGTATTTAATTAACTTCCCGAGCCCCTGGAAGCATGAAAATCACTTTAAACATGCTAATTTTAGCTCTAACACTGATGATCCACCTACAAATGTGAACTGACGTTCAAAAATAAAACATTTGAAAACGGACCATTTTCCACATTTCTGAAGCATGACGTAATGGGGGGGTGTTATTTCTTTTGTCGAAAATCAGCCGTTTTTGCTCGAACATTAAATGCCTCCAAATGGTATTTATTTCACTTCCCGAGCCCCTGGAAGCATGAAAATCACTTTAAACATGCTAATTTTAGCTCTAACACTGATGATCCACCTACAAATGTGAACTGACGTTCAAAAATAAAACATTTGAAAACGGACCATTTTCCACATTTCTGAAGCATGACGTAATGGGGGGGTGTTATCTCTTTTGTCGAAAATCAGCCGTTTTTGCTCGAACATTAAATGCCTCCAAATGGTATTTAATTAACTTCCCGGGGTGAAGAAACCCTTTTTGAGAACTCAGAGTGAGTAAATTGGCCATTTTCATGCACTTTTAACCATTCCATAAATCTTGTGTTTTGGGCCCCTGGATGCATGAAAATCACTTTAAACATGCTAATTTTAGCTCTAACACTGATGATCCACCTACAAATGTGAACTGACGTTCAAAAATAAAACATTTGAAAACGGACCATTTTCCACATTTCTGAAGCATGACGTAATGGGGGGGTGTTATCTCTTTTGTCGAAAATCAGCCGTTTTTGCTCGAACATTAAATGCCTCCAAATGGTATTTAATTAACTTCCCGGGGTGAAGAAACCCTTTTTGAGAACTCAGAGTGAGTAAATTGGCCATTTTCATGCACTTTTAACCATTCCATAAATCTTGTGTTTTGGGCCCCTGGAAGCATGAAAATCACTTTAAACATGCTAATTTTAGCTCTAACACTGATGATCCACCTACAAATGTGAACTGACGTTCAAAAATAAAACATTTGAAAACGGACCATTTTCCACATTTCTGAAGCATGACGTAATGGGGGGGTGTTATCTCTTTTGTCGAAAATCAGCCGTTTTTGCTCGAACATTAAATGCCTCCAAATGGTATTTAATTAACTTCCCGGGGTGAAGAAACCCTTTTTGAGAACTCAGAGTGAGTAAATTGGCCATTTTCATGCACTTTTAACCATTCCATAAATCTTGTGTTTTGGGCCCCTGGAAGCATGAAAATCACTTTAAACATGCTAATTTTAGCTCTAACACTGATGATCCACCTACAAATGTGAACTGACGTTCAAAAATAAAACATTTGAAAACGGACCATTTTCCACATTTCTGAAGCATGACGTAATGGGGGGGTGTTATCTCTTTTGTCGAAAATCAGCCGTTTTTGCTCGAACATTAAATGCCTCCAAATGGTATTTAATTAACTTCCCGGGGTGAAGAAACCCTTTTTGAGAACTCAGAGTGAGTAAATTGGCCATTTTCATGCACTTTTAACCATTCCATAAATCTTGTGTTTTGGGCCCCTGGAAGCATGAAAATCACTTTAAACATGCTAATTTTAGCTCTAACACTGATGATCCACCTACAAATGTGAACTGACGTTCAAAAATAAAACATTTGAAAACGGACCATTTTCCACATTTCTGAAGCATGACGTAATGGGGGGGTGTTATCTCTTTTGTCGAAAATCAGCCGTTTTTGCTCGAACATTAAATGCCTCCAAATGGTATTTAATTAACTTCCCGGGGTGAAGAAACCCTTTTTGAGAACTCAGAGTGAGTAAATTGGCCATTTTCATGCACTTTTAACCATTCCATAAATCTTGTGTTTTGGGCCCCTGGAAGCATGAAAATCACTTTAAACATGCTAATTTTAGCTCTAACACTGATGATCCACCTACAAATGTGAACTGACGTTCAAAAATAAAACATTTGAAAACGGACCATTTTCCACATTTCTGAAGCATGACGTAATGGGGGGGTGTTATCTCTTTTGTCGAAAATCAGCCGTTTTTGCTCGAACATTAAATGCCTCCAAATGGTATTTATTTCACTTCCCGAGCCCCTGGAAGCATGAAAATCACTTTAAACATGCTAATTTTAGCTCTAACACTGATGATCCACCTACAAATGTGAACTGACGTTCAAAAATAAAACATTTGAAAACGGACCATTTTCCACATTTCTGAAGCATGACGTAATGGGGGGGTGTTATCTCTTTTGTCGAAAATCAGCCATTTTTGCTCGAACATTAAATGCCTCCAAATGGTATTTAATTAACTTCCCGGGGTGAAGAAACCCTTTTTGAGAACTCAGAGTGAGTAAATTGGCCATTTTCATCCACTTTTAACCATTCCATAAATCTTGTGTTTTGGGCCCCTGGAAGCATGAAAATCACTTTAAACATGCTAATTTTAGCTCTAACACTGATGATCCACCTACAAATGTGAACTGACGTTCAAAAATAAAACATTTGAAAACGGACCATTTTCCACATTTCTGAAGCATGATGTAATGGGGGGGTGTTATCTCTTTTGTCGAAAATCAGCCGTTTTTGCTCGAACATTAAATGCCTCCAAATGGTATTTAATTAACTTCACGGGGTGAAGAAACCCTTTTTGAGAACTCAGAGTGAGTAAATTGGCCATTTTCATGCACTTTTAACCATTCCATAAATCTTGTTTTTTGGGCCCCTGGAAGCATGAAAATCACTTTAAACATGCTAATTTTAGCTCTAACACTGATGATCCACCTACAAATGTGAACTGACGTTCAAAAATAAAACATTTGAAAACGGACCATTTTCCACATTTCTGAAGCATGACGTAATGGGGGGGTGTTATCTCTTTTGTCGAAAATCAGCCGTTTTTGCTCGAACATTAAATGCCTCCAAATGGTATTTAATTAACTTCCCGGGGTGAAGAAACCCTTTTTGAGAACTCAGAGTGAGTAAATTGGCCATTTTCATGCACTTTTAACCATTCCATAAATCTTGTGTTTTGGGCCCCTGGAAGCATGAAAATCACTTTAAACATGCTAATTTTAGCTCTAACACTGATGATCCACCTACAAATGTGAACTGACGTTCAAAAATAAAACATTTGAAAACGGACCATTTTCCACATTTCTGAAGCATGACGTAATGGGGGGGTGTTATCTCTTTTGTCGAAAATCAGCCGTTTTTGCTCGAACATTAAATGCCTCCAAATGGTATTTAATTAACTTCCCGAGCCCCTGGAAGCATGAAAATCACTTTAAACATGCTAATTTTAGCTCTAACACTGATGATCCACCTACAAATGTGAACTGACGTTCAAAAATAAAACATTTGAAAACGGACCATTTTCCACATTTCTGAAGCATGACGTAATGGGGGGGTGTTATCTCTTTTGTCTAAAATCAGCCGTTTTTGCTCGAACATTAAATGCCTCCAAATGGTATTTAATTAACTTCCCGAGCCCCTGGAAGCATGAAAATCACTTTAAACATGCTAATTTTAGCTCTAACACTGATGATCCACCTACAAATGTGAACTGACGTTCAAAAATAAAACATTTGAAAACGGACCATTTTCCACATTTCTGAAGCATGACGTAATGGGGGGTGTTATCTCTTTTGTCGAAAATCAGCAGTTTTTGCTCGAACATTAAATGCCTCCAAATGGTATTTAATTAACTTCCCGGGGTGAAGAAACCCTTTTTGAGAACTCAGAGTGAGTAAATTGGCCATTTTCATGCACTTTTAACCATTCCATAAATCTTGTGTTTTGGGCCCCTGGAAGCATGAAAATCACTTTAAACATGCTAATTTTAGCTCTAACACTGATGATCCACCTACAAATGTGAACTGACGTTCAAAAATAAAACATTTGAAAACGGACCATTTTCCACATTTCTGAAGCATGACGTAATGGGGGGGTGTTATCTCTTTTGTCGAAAATCAGCCGTTTTTGCTCGAACATTAAATGCCTCCAAATGGTATTTAATTAACTTCCCGGGGTGAAGAAACCCTTTTTGAGAACTCAGAGTGAGTAAATTGGCCATTTTCATGCACTTTTAACCATTCCATAAATCTTGTGTTTTGGGCCCCTGGAAGCATGAAAATCACTTTAAACATGCTAATTTTAGCTCTAACACTGATGATCCACCTACAAATGTGAACTGACGTTCAAAAATAAAACATTTGAAAACGGACCATTTTCCACATTTCTGAAGCATGACGTAATGGGGGGGTGTTATCTCTTTTGTCGAAAATCAGCCGTTTTTGCTCGAACATTAAATGCCTCCAAATGGTATTTAATTAACTTCCCGAGCCCCTGGAAGCATGAAAATCACTTTAAACATGCTAATTTTAGCTCTAACACTGATGATCCACCTACAAATGTGAACTGACGTTCAAAAATAAAACATTTGAAAACGGACCATTTTCCACATTTCTGAAGCATGACGTAATGGGGGGGTGTTATCTCTTTTGTCGAAAATCAGCCGTTTTTGCTCGAACAATAAATGCCTCCAAATGGTATTTATTTCACTTCCCGAGCCCCTGGAAGCATGAAAATCACTTTAAACATGCTAATTTTAGCTCTAACACTGATGATCCACCTACAAATGTGAACTGACGTTCAAAAATAAAACATTTGAAAACGGACCATTTTCCACATTTCTGAAGCATGACGTAATGGGGGGGTGTTATCTCTTTTGTCGAAAATCAGCCGTTTTTGCTCGAACATTAAATGCCTCCAAATGGTATTTAATTAACTTCCCGGGGTGAAGAAACCCTTTTTGAGAACTCAGAGTGAGTAAATTGGCCATTTTCATGCACTTTTAACCATTCCATAAATCTTGTGTTTTGGGCCCCTGGAAGCATGAAAATCACTTTAAACATGCTAATTTTAGCTCTAACACTGATGATCCACCTACAAATGTGAACTGACGTTCAAAAATAAAACATTTGAAAACGGACCATTTTCCACATTTCTGAAGCATGACGTAATGGGGGGTGTTATCTCTTTTGTCGAAAATCAGCCGTTTTTGCTCGAACATTAAATGCCTCCAAATGGTATTTAATTAACTTCCCGAGCCCCTGGAAGCATGAAAATCACTTTAAACATGCTAATTTCAGCTCTAACACTGATGATCCACCTACAAATGTGAACTGACGTTCAAAAATGAAACATTTGAAAACGGACCATTTTCCACATTTCTGAAGCATGACGTAATGGGGGGGTGTTATCTCTTTTGTCGAAAATCAGCCGTTTTTGCTCGAACATTAAATGCCTCCAAATGGTATTTATTTCACTTCCCGAGCCCCTGGAAGCATGAAAATCACTTTAAACATGCTAATTTTAGCTCTAACACTGATGATCCACCTACAAATGTGAACTGACGTTCAAAAATAAAACATTTGAAAACGGACCATTTTCCACATTTCTGAAGCATGACGTATGGGGGGGTGTTATCTCTTTTGTCGAAAATCAGCCGTTTTTGCTCGAACATTAAATGCCTCCAAATGGTATTTAATTAACTTCCCGGGGTGAAGAAACCCTTTTTGAGAACTCAGAGTGAGTAAATTGGCCATTTTCATGCACTTTTAACCATTCCATAAATCTTGTGTTTTGGGCCCCTGGAAGCATGAAAATCACTTTAAACATGCTAATTTTAGCTCTAACACTGATGATCCACCTACAAATGTGAACTGACGTTCAAAAATAAAACATTTGAAAACGGACCATTTTCCACATTTCTGAAGCATGACGTAACGGGGGGGTGTTATCTCTTTTGTCGAAAATCAGGCAGCAGCGAGGCAGGGGCAGGCAAGGGGCACACGCAGCAGCTGGTGGCCGTGCGGCGCGGGGGTGTCCCACAAGTGCTGCTGCTCGCTGCTGCCTCGTTTGCCGGCTGCCGCCGCTGCGAGTGGTTTTTGCCTTGTTTTTGTCATTAATTTGTGCTTGCCTGTTTAACTCTGTTTATCTCTGTTTTTGCCGCTTTTAGCGGTGATTTGTGCCTGTTTTCTTGTATTTGAGCGTGTCTGCTCTCCTTCCTTGTTGTCCGCCTACCGCGCCGCCCCCCGCCCTCCCCTCCCGCCACCGCCGCTTGTCCCCGCCCCTTTTGTCTTCTGTAACCCTCCCCGCTCCCGCCTCCCAGCTGCCCCGCCCACCCGCGCACTTCGCCTTAAATGGCGACCGTGCGAACGCGCAGCGGTCACGCGCAGCGGGCGCGCCGATTGTGCGCCGAAGGCGCGCCAAAGGTAAGCCCGTCTGCGCCCGTCCGCGACCGGATCGCGACCAGCGCCAGGACCCCTGGCCCACGAAGACCCCGACCTACCCGCCTGACGTACTCAGCCGCCACCCTCATCGCTCTCAACACCGGCCGACTCCCAGAATGCCACCAAGCCACTCCAAAACGCACCAACGGACCGTTCAGCTGCCACGCCTGCAAGTTCTCCTGCATCCGGACCTGCCTCGCACCAGCACCCGCCAAGTCGAACTCCAGCAGCACCCACCTCAAGTGCATCCTGCTCAACACCCGCTCCGTCCACAGACACGCCATCGAACTCTGGAACCTTCTAGACGCCACAGCCCCTGACGTTGCCTTCCTCACGGAGACCTGGATGAACGCCTCATCAGCTCCCGACATCGCCATCGCTATCCCAGAGGGCTACAAGATCGTCCGGAGGGACCGAAACGCCAACCAGATGGGAGGAGGCATCGCCATCATCCACAGGAACACCATCCGTCTCACGACCAGCACCGACAACACCCTGACCAGCGCCGAACACCTGCATTTCCAGATCCACACCAACCCGAACACCACCCTCAGAGGCACCCTGATCTACCGACCCCCTGGACCACGCACGCAATTCAGCGAGGACATCGCCGACTTCGTCAGCCCGCATGCCCTCCCCTCCGCTGACTACATCCTCCTGGGAGACCTCAACTTCCATCTGGAGAACAACAACGACCGCAACACCAGCACCCTGCTCGACAACCTCGCCAACCTGGGACTCAAGCAACTGGTGTCCACCCCCACCCACCTCGCCGGACACACACTCGACGCCGTCTTCTCATCCAGCACAGACATCGACTTCAGCCACGCCACAGAGCTTCAATGGACGGACCACAGCTGCGTCCACTTCACCTTCAAGAGAACGACGACCCACCAACACCAGCAACACACCGCCCGCAGGAGCTGGAACAAGATCACAGCAGACCAGCTCGCCACCTCCCTGAGCCAACACCCTCCTGCCAGCTCAGCGAACCCCAGCCAGGCCGCCGATAACATCACGAAGTGGATCAGCAACTGCGCGGACGAACTCGCCCCGCTGAGGACCCCGCCCAGCAGACCCGGCAGCAAGAAGGCCCCATGGTTCACCGACGAACTCAAGAGCTCCAAGAAGAACTGCCGAGCCCTCGAGAAAGTCTGGAAAAGGGACCCGACACCGGACAACAGGACCTCCTACAAACTGGCCACCCGGAAACACCACCAGCTGATCCGCGCCGCCAAGAGAACAGCATTCAAGGACCGGTTGGACAACAACGCACACAACAGCAAGGAACTCTTCAACATCGTGAAAGAGCTTTCCAACCCCAACGCAGGAAACAACGACATCACCCCATCGCAAGACCTCTGCAACTCCCTCGCCTCATACTTCCACAACAAGATCACAGACATACACAGCAGTTTCAACAACCAACCAACGCACACCACGACCGATCAGCCACCCCCCCCCACCACCACCCTCCACGCCTGGACCCCGATCAGCACAGAAGACACCATCCGCACGATGAACTCCATCCACTCCGGATCACCAACCGACCCCTGCCCTCACCACATCTTCAACAAGGCCGACGCTGTCATCGCACCCCACCTGCGAGACATCATCAACACATCCTTCGACACCGCCATCTTCCCCGAGAGCTGGAAACACGCCGAACTCAGCGCTCTACTCAAGAAACCAACAGCGGACCCCACCGACCTCAAGAATTACCGCCCCATCTCGCTTCTCCCGTTCCCAGCCAAAGTCATCGAGAAGACCGTCAACAAGCAGATGGCCGCCTTCCTCGAGACGAATGGATCCCTCGACCCCTCACAGTCCGGCTTCCGAGCCAAACACAGCACCGAGACCGCCCTCATCGCCGCCACCGATGACATCCGAGCCCTGATGGACAATGGAGAAACAGCGGCCCTCATCCTCCTAGACCTCTCCGCGGCATTCGACACGGTCTGCCACCGCACCCTAATACGGCGCCTCAGCAACATCGGAATCCAGGACAAGGCGCTGGAATGGATCATCTCCTTCCTCGACGGAAGAACACAGAGAGTCCGCCTACCACCGTACAAGTCAGAGGCCTCCGAAGTCATCTGCGGCGTCCCCCAAGGATCATCCCTGAGCCCCACCCTCTTCAACGTCTACATGAGCCCCCTCGCGGCCATCGTACGCAAACACCACCTCAGCATCATCTCCTACGCCGACGACACCCAGCTGATCCTCTCCCTGACCAACAACCCCGCCGCCGCCAGAGCCAACCTACACGAAGGGATGAAAGAGGTAGCCGAGTGGATGACGACCAGCCGCCTGAAACTGAACTCGGACAAGACGGAGGTCCTCATCCTGGGCTCCTCTCCCTCCGCCTGGGACGACTCCTGGTGGCCTCCCGCCCTGGGCACCGCTCCCAAACCGACTGACCATGCACGAAACCTGGGCTTCATCCTGGACTCCTCCCTCTCCATGACCAAGCAAGTCAGCAGCGTCTCCTCGGCGTGCTTCAACGTCCTACGCATGCTACGGAAGATCTTCTGGTGGATCCCCACAGAGACCAGGAAGACCGTCACCCAGGCCCTCGTCACCAGCCGACTGGACTACGGCAACGCCCTCTACGCCGGGACCACCGCCAAGCTCCAGAAGAGACTCCAGCGGATCCAAAACGCCTCAGCCAGACTCATCCTCGACATCCCACGATCCAGCCACATCTCCGGACATCTCAGAGACCTTCACTGGCTCCCCATCAACAAGAGAATCACCTTCCGCCTCCTCACCCACGCACACAAAGCCCTACACGACCAAGGCCCGAGCTACCTCAACAGCCGAGTCAACTTCTACGCTCCCAAACGCCACCTCCGATCAGCCAACCACGCCCTCGCCCCAGTCCCCCGCATCCGAAGAGCGACTACAGGAGGAAGGTCCTTCTCCTACCTGGCCGCCAAGACCTGGAACTCCCTCCCGTCCGACCTGCGCCTGACCCAAGACCACCTCTCCTTCAGGAAGAAGCTGAAGACCTGGCTGTTCGAGCAGTAGCGGCACCCCCCCCCCCCCCCCCCCCCCCAGCGCCTTGAGACCCTACGGGTATGTAGCGCGCTTTATAAGTGTCAATGATTGATTGATCAGCCGTTTTTGCTCGAACATCAAATGCCTCCAAATGGTATTTAATTAACTTCCCGAGCCCCTGGAAGCATGAAAATCACTTTAAACATGCTAATTTTAGCTCTAACACTGATGATCCACCTACAAATGTGAACTGACGTTCAAAAATAAAACATTTGAAAACGGACCATTTTCCACATTTCTGAAGCATGACGTAATGGGGGGGTGTTATCTCTTTTGTCGAAAATCAGCCGTTTTTGCTCGAACATTAAATGCCTCCAAATGGTATTTAATTAACTTCCCGAGCCCCTGGAAGCATGAAAATCACTTTAAACATGCTAATTTTAGCTCTAACACTGATGATCCACCTACAAATGTGAACTGACGTTTAAAAATAAAACATTTGAAAACGGACCATTTTCCACATTTCTGAAGCATGACGTAATGGGGGGGTGTTATCTCTTTTGTGGAAAATCAGCCGTTTTTGCTCGAACATTAAATGCCTCCAAATGGTATTTAATTAACTTCCCGGGGTGAAGAAACCCTTTTTGAGAACTCAGAGTGAGTAAATTGGCCATTTTCATGCACTTTTAACCATTCCATAAATCTTGTGTTTTGGGCCCCTGGAAGCATGAAAATCACTTTAAACATGCTAATTTTAGCTCTAACACTGATGATCCACCTACAAATGTGAACTGACATTCAAAAATAAAACATTTGAAAACGGACCATTTTCCACATTTCTGAAGCATGACGTAACGGGGGGGTGTTATCTCTTTTGTCGAAAATCAGCCGTTTTTGCTCGAACATTAAATGCCTCCAAATGGTATTTAATTAACTTCCCGGGGTGAAGAAACCCTTTTTGAGAACTCAGAGTGAGTAAATTGGCCATTTTCATGCACTTTTAACCATTCCATAAATCTTGTGTTTTGGGCCCCTGGAAGCATGAAAATCACTTTAAACATGCTAATTTTAGCTCTAACACTGATGATCCACCTACAAATGTGAACTGACGTTCAAAAATAAAACATTTGAAAACGGACCATTTTCCACATTTCTGAAGCATGACGTAATGAGGGGGGTGTTATCTCTTTTGTCGAAAATCAGCCATTTTTGCTCGAACAATAAATGCCTCCAAATGGTATTTATTTCACTTCTCGAGCCCCTGGAAGCATGAAAATCACTTTAAACATGCTAATTTTAGCTCTAACACTGATGATCCACCTACAAATGTGAACTGACGTTCAAAAATAAAACATTTGAAAACGGACCATTTTCCACATTTCTGAAGCATGACGTAATGGGGGGGTGTTATCTCTTTCGTCGAAAATCAGCCGTTTTTGCTCGAACATTAAATGCCTCCAAATGGTATTTAATTAACTTCCCTGGGTGAAGAAACCCTTTTTGAGAACTCAGAGTGAGTAAATTGGCCATTTTCATGCACTTTTAACCATTCCATAAATCTTGTGTTTTGGGCCCCTGGAAGCATGAAAATCACTTTAAACATGCTAATTTTAGCTCTAACACTGATGATCCACCTACAAATGTGAACTGACGTTCAAAAATAAAACATTTGAAAACGGACCATTTTCCACATTTCTGAAGCATGACGTAATGGGGGGGTGTTATCTCTTTTGTCGAAAATCAGCCGTTTTTGCTCGAACATTAAATGCCTCCAAATGGTATTTAATTAACTTCCCGAGCCCCTGGAAGCATGAAAATCACTTAAAACATGCTAATTTTAGCTCTAACACTGATGATCCACCTACAAATGTGAACTGACGGTCAAAAATAAAACATTTGAAAACTGACCATTTTCCACATTTCTGAAGCATGACGTAATGGGGGGGTGTTATCTCTTTTGTCGAAAATCAGCCGTTTTTGCTCGAACATTAAATGCCTCCAAATGGTATTTAATTAACTTCCCGAGCCCCTGGAAGCATGAAAATCACTTTAAACATGCTAATTTTAGCTCTAACACTGATGATCCACCTAGAAATGTAAACTGACGTTCAAAAATAAAACATTTGAAAACGGACCATTTTCCACATTTCTGAAGCATGACGTAATGGGGGGGTGTTATCTCTTTTGTCGAAAATCAGCAGTTTTTGCTCGAACATTAAATGCCTCCAAATGGTATTTAATTAACTTCCCGGGGTGAAGAAACCCTTTTTGAGAACTCAGAGTGAGTAAATTGGCCATTTTCATGCACTTTTAACCATTATATAAATCTTGTGTTTTGGGCCCCTGGAAGCATGAAAATCACTTTAAACATGCTAATTTTAGCTCTAACACTGATGATCCACCTACAAATGTGAACTGACGTTCAAAAATAAAACATTTGAAAACGGACCATTTTCCACATTTCTGAAGCATGACGTAATGGGGGGGTGTCATCTCTTTTGTCGAAAATCAGCCGTTTTTGCTCGAACATTAAATGCCTCCAAATGGTATTTAATTAACTTCCCGGGGTGAAGAAACCCTTTTTGAGAACTCAGAGTGAGTAAATTGGCCATTTTCATGCACTTTTAACCATTCCATAAATCTTGTGTTTTGGGCCCCTGGAAACATGAAAATCACTTTAAACATGCTAATTTTAGCTCTAACACTGATGATCCACCTACAAATGTGAACTGACGTTCAAAAATAAAACATTTGAAAACGGACCATTTTCCACATTTCTGAAGCATGACGTAATGGGGGGGTGTTATCTCTTTTGTCGAAAATCAGCCGTTTTTGCTCGAACATTAAATGCCTCCAAATGGTATTTAATTAACTTCCCGGGGTGAAGAAACCCTTTTTGAGAACTCAGAGTGAGTAAATTGGCCATTTTCATGCACTTTTAACCATTCCATAAATCTTGTGTTTTGGGCCCCTGGAAGCATGAAAATCACTTTAAACATGCTAATTTTAGCTCTAACACTGATGATCCACCTACAAATGTGAACTGACGTTCAAAAATAAAACATTTGAAAACGGACCATTTTCCACATTTCTGAAGCATGACGTAATGGGGGGGTGTTATCTCTTTTGTCGAAAATCAGCCGTTTTTGCTCGAACATTAAATGCCTCCAAATGGTATTTAATTAACTTCCCGGGGTGAAGAAACCCTTTTTGAGAACTCAGAGTGAGTAAATTGGCCATTTTCATGCACTTTTAACCATTCCATAAATCTTGTGTTTTGGGCCCCTGGAAGCATGAAAATCACTTTAAACATGCTAATTTTAGCTCTAACACTGATGATCCACCTACAAATGTGAACTGACGTTCAAAAATAAAACATTTGAAAACGGACCATTTTCCACATTTCTGAAGCATGACGTAATGGGGGGGTGTTATCTCTTTTGTCGAAAATCAGCCGTTTTTGCTCGAACATTAAATGCCTCCAAATGGTATTTAATTAACTTCCCGGGGTGAAGAAACCCTTTTTGAGAACTCAGAGTGAGTAAATTGGCCATTTTCATGCACTTTTAACCATTCCATAAATCTTGTGTTTTGGGCCCCTGGAAGCATGAAAATCACTTTAAACATGCTAATTTTAGCTCTAACACTGATGATCCACCTACAAATGTGAACTGACGTTCAAAAATAAAACATTTGAAAACGGACCATTTTCCACATTTCTGAAGCATGACGTAATGGGGGGGGGGTGTTATCTCTTTTGTCGAAAATCAGCCGTTTTTGCTCGAACATTAAATGCCTCCAAATGGTATTTAATTAACTTCCCGGGGTGAAGAAACCCTTTTTGAGAACTCAGAGTGAGTAAATTGGCCATTTTCATGCACTTTTAACCATTCCATAAATCTTGTGTTTTGGGCCCCTGGAAGCATGAAAATCACTTTAAACATGCTAATTTTAGCTCTAACACTGATGATCCACCTACAAATGTGAACTGACGTTCAAAAATAAAACATTTGAAAACGGACCATTTTCCACATTTCTGAAGCATGACGTAATGGGGGGGTGTTATCTCTTTTGTCGAAAATCAGCCGTTTTTGCTCGAACATTAAATGCCTCCAAATGGTATTTAATTAACTTCCCGAGCCCCTGGAAGCATGAAAATCACTTTAAACATGCTAATTTTAGCTCTAACACTGATGATCCACCTACAAATGTGAACTGACGGTCAAAAATAAAACATTTGAAAACGGACCATTTTCCACATTTCTGAAGCATGACGTAATGGGGGGGTGTTATCTCTTTTGTCGAAAATCAGCCGTTTTTGCTCGAACATTAAATGCCTCCAAATGGTATTTAATTAACTTCCCGAGCCCCTGGAAGCATGAAAATCACTTTAAACATGCTAATTTTAGCTCTAACACTGATGATCCACCTAGAAATGTGAACTGACGTTCAAAAATAAAACATTTGAAAACGGACCATTTTCCACATTTCTGAAGCATGACGTAATGGGGGGGTGTTATCTCTTTTGTCGAAAATCAGCAGTTTTTGCTCGAACATTAAATGCCTCCAAATGGTATTTAATTAACTTCCCGGGGTGAAGAAACCCTTTTTGCGAACTCAGAGTGAGTAAATTGGCCATTTTCATGCACTTTTAACCATTACATAAATCTTGTGTTTTGGGCCCCTGGAAGCATGAAAATCACTTTAAACATGCTAATTTTAGCTCTAACACTGATGATCCACCTACAAATGTGAACTGACGTTCAAAAATAAAACATTTGAAAACGGACCATTTTCCACATTTCTGAAGCATGACGTAATGGGGGGTGTTATCTCTTTTGTCGAAAATCAGCCGTTTTTGCTCGAACATTAAATGCCTCCAAATGGTATTTAATTAACTTCCCGGGGTGAAGAAACCCTTTTTGAGAACTCAGAGTGAGTAAATTGGCCATTTTCATGCACTTTTAACCATTCCATAAATCTTGTGTTTTGGGCCCCTGGAAGCATGAAAATCACTTTAAACATGCTAATTTGAGCTCTAACACTGATGATCCACCTACAAATGTGAACTGACGTTCAAAAATAAAACATTTGAAAACGGACCATTTTCCACATTTCTGAAGCATGACGTAATGGGGGGGTGTTATCTCTTTTGTCGAAAATCAGCCGTTTTTGCTCGAACATTAAATGCCTCCAAATGGTATTTATTTCACTTCCCGAGCCCCTGGAAGCATGAAAATCACTTTAAACATGCTAATTTTAGCTCTAACACTGATGATCCACCTACAAATGTGAACTGACGTTCAAAAATAAAACATTTGAAAACGGACCATTTTCCACATTTCTGAAGCATGACGTAATGGGGGGGTGTTATCTCTTTTGTCGAAAATCAGCCGTTTTTGCTCGAACATTAAATGCCTCCAAATGGTATTTAATTAACTTCCCGGGGTGAAGAAACCCTTTTTGAGAACTCAGAGTGAGTAAATTGGCCATTTTCATGCACTTTTAACCATTCCATAAATCTTGTGTTTTGGGCCCCTGGAAGCATGAAAATCACTTTAAACATGCTAATTTTAGCTCTAACACTGATGATCCACCTACAAATGTGAACTGACGTTCAAAAATAAAACATTTGAAAACGGACCATTTTCCACATTTATGAAGCATGACGTAATGGGGGGGTGTTATCTCTTTTGTCGAAAATCAGCCGTTTTTGCTCGAACATTAAATGCCTCCAAATGGTATTTAATTAACTTCCCGGGGTGAAGAAACCCTTTTTGAGAACTCAGAGTGAGTAAATTGGCCATTTTCATGCACTTTTAACCATTCCATAAATCTTGTGTTTTGGGCCCCTGGAAGCATGAAAATCACTTTAAACATGCTAATTTTAGCTCTAACACTGATGATCCACCTACAAATGTGAACTGACGTTCAAAAATAAAACATTTGAAAACGGACTATTTTCCACATTTCTGAAGCATGACGTAATGGGGGGGTGTTATCTCTTTTGTCGAAAATCAGCCGTTTTTGCTCGAACATTAAATGCCTCCAAATGGTATTTAATTAACTTCCCGGGGTGAAGAAACCCTTTTTGAGAACTCAGAGTGAGTAAATTGGCCATTTTCATGCACTTTTAACCATTCCATAAATCTTGTGTTTTGGGCCCCTGGAAGCATGAAAATCACTTTAAACATGCTAATTTTAGCTCTAACACTGATGATCCACCTACAAATGTGAACTGACGTTCAAAAATAAAACATTTGAAAACGGACCATTTTCCACATTTCTGAAGCATGACGTAATGGGGGGGTGTTATCTCTTTTGTCGAAAATCAGCCGTTTTTGCTCGAACATTAAATGCCTCCAAATGGTATTTAATTAACTTCCCGGGGTGAAGAAACCCTTTTTGAGAACTCAGAGTGAGTAAATTGGCCATTTTCATGCACTTTTAACCATTCCATAAATCTTGTGTTTTGGGCCCCTGGAAGCATGAAAATCACTTTAAACATGCTAATTTTAGCTCTAACACTGATGATCCACCTACAAATGTGAACTGACGTTCAAAAATAAAACATTTGAAAACGGACCATTTTCCACATTTCTGAAGCATGACGTAATGGGGGGGTGTTATCTCTTTTGTCGAAAATCAGCCGTTTTTGCTCGAACATTAAATGCCTCCAAATGGTATTTAATTAACTTCCCGAGCCCCTGGAAGCATGAAAATCACTTTAAACATGCTAATTTTAGCTCTAACACTGATGATCCACCTACAAATGTGAACTGACGTTCAAAAATAAAACATTTGAAAGCTGACCATTTTCCACATTTCTGAAGCATGACGTAATGGGGGGGTGTTATCTCTTTTGTCGAAAATCAGCCGTTTTTGCTCGAACATTAAATGCCTCCAAATGGTATTTATTTCACTTCCCGAGCCCCTGGAAGCATGAAAATCACTTTAAACATGCTAATTTTAGCTCTAACACTGATGATCCACCAACAAATGTGAACTGACGTTCAAAAATAAAACATTTGAAAACGGACCATTTTCCACATTTCTGAAGCATGACGTAATGGGGGGGGTGTTATCTCTTTTGTCGAAAATCAGCCATTTTTGCTCGAACATTAAATGCCTCCAAATGGTATTTAATTAACTTCCCGGGGTGAAGAAACCCTTTTTGAGAACTCAGAGTGAGTAAATTGGCCATTTTCATGCACTTTTAACCATTCCATAAATCTTGTGTTTTGGGCCCCTGGAAGCATGAAAATCACTTTAAACATGCTAATTTTAGCTCTAACACTGATCATCCACCTACAAATGTGAACTGACGTTCAAAAATAAAACATTTGAAAACGGACCATTTTCCACATTTCTGAAGCATGACGTAATGGGGGGGGTGTTATCTCTTTTGTCGAAAATCAGCCGTTTTTGCTCGAACATTAAATGCCTCCAAATGGTATTTAATTAACTTCCCGGGGTGAAGAAACCCTTTTTGAGAACTCAGAGTGAGTAAATTGGCCATTTTCATGCACTTTTAACCATTCCATAAATCTTGTGTTTTGGGCCCCTGGAAGCATGAAAATCACTTTAAACATGCTAATTTTATCTCTAACACTGATGATCCACCTACAAATGTGAACTGACGTTCAAAAATAAAACATTTGAAAACGGACATTTTCCACATTTCTGAAGCATGACGTAATGGGGGGGTGTTATCTCTTTTGTCGAAAATCAGCCGTTTTTGCTCGAACATTAAATGCCTCCAAATGGTATTTAATTAACTTCACGGGGTGAAGAAACCCTTTTTGAGAACTCAGAGTGAGTAAATTGGCCATTTTCATGCACTTTTAACCATTCCATAAATCTTGTTTTTTGGGCCCCTGGAAGCATGAAAATCACTTTAAACATGCTAATTTTAGCTCTAACACTGATGATCCACCTACAAATGTGAACTGACGTTCAAAAATAAAACATTTGAAAACGGACCATTTTCCACATTTCTGAAGCATGACGTAATGGGGGGGTGTTATCTCTTTTGTCGAAAATCAGCCGTTTTTGCTCGAACATTAAATGCCTCCAAATGGTATTTATTTCACTTCCCGAGCCCCTGGAAGCATGAAAATCACTTTAAACATGCTAATTTTAGCTCTAACACTGATGATCCACCTACAAATGTGAACTGACGTTCAAAAATAAAACATTTGAAAACGGACCATTTTCCACATTTCTGAAGCATGACGTAATGGGGGGGTGTTATCTCTTTTGTCGAAAATCAGCCGTTTTTGCTCGAACATTAAATGCCTCCAAATGGTATTTAATTAACTTCCCGGGGTGAAGAAACCCTTTTTGAGAACTCAGAGTGAGTAAATTGGCCATTTTCATGCACTTTTAACCATTCCATAAATCTTCTGTTTTGGGCCCCTGGAAGCATGAAAATCACTTTAAACATGCTAATTTTAGCTCTAACACTGATGATCCACCTACAAATGTGAACTGACGTTCAAAAATAAAACATTTGAAAACGGACCATTTTCCACATTTCTGAAGCATGACGTAATGGGGGGGTGTTATCTCTTTTGTCGAAAATCAGCCGTTTTTGCTCGAACATTAAATGCCTCCAAATGGTATTTAATTAACTTCCCGGTGTGAAGAAACCCTTTTTGAGAACTCAGAGTGAGTAAATTGGCCATTTTCATGCACTTTTAACCATTCCATAAATCTTGTGTTTTGGGCCCCTGGAAGCATGAAAATCACTTTAAACATGCTAATTTTAGCTCTAACACTGATGATCCACCTACAAATGTGAACTGACGTTCAAAAATAAAACATTTGAAAACGGACCATTTTCCACATTTCTGAAGCATGACGTAATGGGGGGGTGTTATCTCTTTTGTCGAAAATCAGCCGTTTTTGCTCGAACATTAAATGCCTCCAAATGGTATTTAATTAACTTCCCGGGGTGAAGAAACCCTTTTTGAGAACTCAGAGTGAGTAAATTGGCCATTTTCATGCACTTTTAACCATTCCATAAATCTTGTGTTTTGGGCCCCTGGAAGCATGAAAATCACTTTAAACATGCTAATTTTAGCTCTAACACTGATGATCCACCTACAAATGTGAACTGACGTTCAAAAATAAAACATTTGAAAACGGACCATTTTCCACATTTCTGAAGCATGACGTAATGGGGGGGGGTGTTATCTCTTTTGTCGAAAATCAGCCGTTTTTGCTCGAACATTAAATGCCTCCAAATGGTATTTAATTAACTTCCCGGGGTGAAGAAACCCTTTTTGAGAACTCAGAGTGAGTAAATTGGCCATTTTCATGCACTTTTAACCATTCCATAAATCTTGTGTTTTGGGCCCCTGGAAGCATGAAAATCACTTTAAACATGCTAATTTTAGCTCTAACACTGATGATCCACCTACAAATGTGAACTGACGTTCAAAAATAAAACATTTGAAAACGGACCATTTTCCACATTTCTGAAGCATGACGTAATGGGGGGGTGTTATCTCTTTTGTCGAAAATCAGCCGTTTTTGCTCGAACATTAAATGCCTCCAAATGGTATTTAATTAACTTCCCGAGCCCCTGGAAGCATGAAAATCACTTTAAACATGCTAATTTTAGCTCTAACACTGATGATCCACCTACAAATGTGAACTGACGGTCAAAAATAAAACATTTGAAAACGGACCATTTTCCACATTTCTGAAGCATGACGTAATGGGGGGGTGTTATCTCTTTTGTCGAAAATCAGCCGTTTTTGCTCGAACATTAAATGCCTCCAAATGGTATTTAATTAACTTCCCGGGGTGAAGAAACCCTTTTTGAGAACTCAGAGTGAGTAAATTGGCCATTTTCATGCACTTTTAACCATTCCATAAATCTTGTGTTTTGGGCCCCTGGAAGCATGAAAATCACTTTAAACATGCTAATTTTAGCTCTAACACTGATGATCCACCTACAAATGTGAACTGACGTTCAAAAATAAAACATTTGAAAACGGACCATTTTCCACATTTCTGAAGCATGACGTAATGGGGGGGTGTTATCTCTTTTGTCGAAAATCAGCCGTTTTTGCTCGAACATTAAATGCCTCCAAATGGTATTTAATTAACTTCCCGGGGTGAAGAAACCCTTTTTGAGAACTCAGAGTGAGTAAATTGGCCATTTTCATGCACTTTTAACCATTCCATAAATCTTGTGTTTTGGGCCCCTGGAAGCATGAAAATCACTTTAAACATGCTAATTTTAGCTCTAACACTGATGATCCACCTACAAATGTGAACTGACGTTCAAAAATAAAACATTTGAAAACGGACCATTTTCCACATTTCTGAAGCATGACGTAATGGGGGGGTGTTATCTCTTTTGTCGAAAATCAGCCGTTTTTGCTCGAACATTAAATGCCTCCAAATGGTATTTAATTAACTTCCCGAGCCCCTGGAAGCATGAAAATCACTTTAAACATGCTAATTTTAGCTCTAACACTGATGATCCACCTACAAATGTGAACTGACGTTCAAAAATAAAACATTTGAAAGCTGACCATTTTCCACATTTCTGAAGCATGACGTAATGGGGGGGTGTTATCTCTTTTGTCGAAAATCAGCCGTTTTTGCTCGAACATTAAATGCCTCCAAATGGTATTTATTTCACTTCCCGAGCCCCTGGAAGCATGAAAATCACTTTAAACATGCTAATTTTAGCTCTAACACTGATGATCCACCAACAAATGTGAACTGACGTTCAAAAATAAAACATTTGAAAACGGACCATTTTCCACATTTCTGAAGCATGACGTAATGGGGGGGGTGTTATCTCTTTTGTCGAAAATCAGCCATTTTTGCTCGAACATTAAATGCCTCCAAATGGTATTTAATTAACTTCCCGGGGTGAAGAAACCCTTTTTGAGAACTCAGAGTGAGTAAATTGGCCATTTTCATGCACTTTTAACCATTCCATAAATCTTGTGTTTTGGGCCCCTGGAAGCATGAAAATCACTTTAAACATGCTAATTTTAGCTCTAACACTGATCATCCACCTACAAATGTGAACTGACGTTCAAAAATAAAACATTTGAAAACGGACCATTTTCCACATTTCTGAAGCATGACGTAATGGGGGGGGTGTTATCTCTTTTGTCGAAAATCAGCCGTTTTTGCTCGAACATTAAATGCCTCCAAATGGTATTTAATTAACTTCCCGGGGTGAAGAAACCCTTTTTGAGAACTCAGAGTGAGTAAATTGGCCATTTTCATGCACTTTTAACCATTCCATAAATCTTGTGTTTTGGGCCCCTGGAAGCATGAAAATCACTTTAAACATGCTAATTTTAGCTCTAACACTGATGATCCACCTACAAATGTGAACTGACGTTCAAAAATAAAACATTTGAAAACGGACCATTTTCCACATTTCTGAAGCATGATGTAATGGGGGGGTGTTATCTCTTTTGTCGAAAATCAGCCGTTTTTGCTCGAACATTAAATGCCTCCAAATGGTATTTAATTAACTTCACGGGGTGAAGAAACCCTTTTTGAGAACTCAGAGTGAGTAAATTGGCAATTTTCATGCACTTTTAACCATTCCATAAATCTTGTTTTTTGGGCCCCTGGAAGCATGAAAATCACTTTAAACATGCTAATTTTAGCTCTAACACTGATGATCCACCTACAAATGTGAACTGACGTTCAAAAATAAAACATTTGAAAACGGACCATTTTCCACATTTCTGAAGCATGACGTAATGGGGGGTGTTATCTCTTTTGTCGAAAATCAGCCGTTTTTGCTCGAACATTAAATGCCTCCAAATGGTATTTAATTAACTTCCCGGGGTGAAGAAACCCTTTTTGGGAACTCAGAGTGAGTAAATTGGCCATTTTCATGCACTTTTAACCATTCCATAAATCTTGTGTTTTGGGCCCCTGGAAGCATGAAAATCACTTTAAACATGCTAATTTTAGCTCTAACACTGATGATCCACCTACAAATGTGAACTGACGTTCAAAAATAAAACATTTGAAAACGGACCATTTTCCACATTTCTGAAGCATGACGTAATGGGGGGGGTGTTATCTCTTTTGTCGAAAATCAGCCGTTTTTGCTCGAACATTAAATGCCTCCAAATGGTATTTAATTAACTTCCCGAGCCCCTGGAAGCATGAAAATCACTTTAAACATGCTAATTTTAGCTCTAACACTGATGATCCACCTACAAATGTGAACTGACGTTCAAAAATAAAACATTTGAAAACGGACCATTTTCCACATTTCTGAAGCATGACGTAATGGGGGGGTGTTATCTCTTTTGTCGAAAATCAGCCGTTTTTGCTCGAACATTAAATGCCTCCAAATAGTATTTAATTAACTTCCCGAGCCCCTGGAAGCATGAAAATCACTTTAAACATGCTAATTTTAGCTCTAACACTGATGATCCACCTACAAATGTGAACTGACGTTCAAAAATAAAACATTTGAAAACGGACCATTTTCCACATTTCTGAAGCATGACGTAATGGGGGGGTGTTATCTCTTTTGTCGAAAATCAGCCGTTTTTGCTCGAACATTAAATGCCTCCAAATGGTATTTAATTAACTTCCCGGGGTGAAGAAACCCTTTTTGAGAACTCAGAGTGAGTAAATTGGCCATTTTCATGCACTTTTAACCATTCCATAAATCTTGTGTTTTGGGCCCCTGGAAGCATGAAAATCACTTTAAACATGCTAATTTTAGCTCTAACACTGATGATCCACCTACAAATGTGAACTGACGTTCAAAAATAAAACATTTGAAAACGGACCATTTTCCACATTTCTGAAGCATGACGTAATGGGGGGGTGTTATCTCTTTTGTCGAAAATCAGCCGTTTTTGCTCGAACATTAAATGCCTCCAAATGGTATTTAATTAACTTCCCGGGGTGAAGAAACCCTTTTTGAGAACTCAGAGTGAGTAAATTGGCCATTTTCATGCACTTTTAACCATTCCATAAATCTTGTGTTTTGGGCCCCTGGAAGCATGAAAATCACTTTAAACATGCTAATTTTAGCTCTAACACTGATGATCCACCTACAAATGTGAACTGACGTTCAAAAATAAAACATTTGAAAACGGACCATTTTCCACATTTCTGAAGCATGACGTAATGGGGGGGTGTTATCTCTTTTGTCGAAAATCAGCCGTTTTTGCTCGAACATTAAATGCCTCCAAATGGTATTTAATTAACTTCCCGAGCCCCTGGAAGCATGAAAATCACTTTAAACATGCTAATTTTAGCTCTAACACTGATGATCCACCTACAAATGTGAACTAACGTTCAAAAATAAAACATTTGAAAGCTGACCATTTTCCACATTTCTGAAGCATGACGTAATGGGGGGGTGTTATCTCTTTTGTCGAAAATCAGCCGTTTTTGCTCGAACATTAAATGCCTCCAAATGGTATTTAATTAACTTCCCGGGGTGAAGAAACCCTTTTTGAGAACTCAGAGTGAGTAAATTGGCCATTTTCATGCACTTTTAACCATTCCATAAATCTTGTGTTTTGGGCCCCTGGAAGCATGAAAATCACTTTAAACATGCTAATTTTAGCTCTAACACTGATGATCCACCTACAAATGTGAACTGACGTTCAAAAATAAAACATTTGAAAACGGACCATTTTCCACATTTCTGAAGCATGACGTAATGGGGGGGTGTTATCTCTTTTGTCGAAAATCAGCCGTTTTTGCTCGAACATTAAATGCCTCCAAATGGTATTTAATTAACTTCCCGAGCCCCTGGAAGCATGAAAATCACTTTAAACATGCTAATTTTAGCTCTAACACTGATGATCCACCTACAAATGTGAACTGACGTTCAAAAATAAAACATTTGAAAACGGACCATTTTCCACATTTCTGAAGCATGATGTAATGGGGGGGTGTTATCTCTTTTGTCGAAAATCAGCCGTTTTTGCTCGAACATTAAATGCCTCCAAATGGTATTTAATTAACTTCACGGGGTGAAGAAACCCTTTTTGAGAACTCAGAGTGAGTAAATTGGCCATTTTCATGCACTTTTAACCATTCCATAAATCTTGTGTTTTGGGCCCCTGGAAGCATGAAAATCACTTTAAACATGCTAATTTTAGCTCTAACACTGATGATCCACCTACAAATGTGAACTGACGTTCAAAAATAAAACATTTGAAAACGGACCATTTTCCACATTTCTGAAGCATGACGTAATGGGGGGGTGTTATCTCTTTTGTCGAAAATCAGCCGTTTTTGCTCGAACATTAAATGCCTCCAAATGGTATTTAATTAACTTCCCGGGGTGAAGAAACCCTTTTTGAGAACTCAGAGTGAGTAAATTGGCCATTTTCATGCACTTTTAACCATTCCATAAATCTTGTGTTTTGGGCCCCTGGAAGCATGAAAATCACTTTAAACATGCTAATTTTAGCTCTAACACTGATGATCCACCTACAAATGTGAACTGACGTTCAAAAATAAAACATTTGAAAGCTGACCATTTTCCACATTTCTGAAGCATGACGTAATGGGGGGGTGTTATCTCTTTTGTCGAAAATCAGCCATTTTTGCTCGAACATTAAATGCCTCCAAATGGTATTTAATTAACTTCCCGGGGTGAAGAAACCCTTTTTGAGAACTCAGAGTGAGTAAATTGGCCATTTTCATGCACTTTTAACCATTCCATAAATCTTGTGTTTTGGGCCCCTGGAAGCATGAAAATCACTTTATACATGCTAATTTTAGCTCTAACACTGATGATCCACCTACAAATGTGAACTGACGTTCAAAAATAAAACATTTGAAAACGGACCATTTTCCACATTTCTGAAGCATGACGTAATGGGGGGGTGTTATCTCTTTTGTCGAAAATCAGCCGTTTTTGCTCGAACATTAAATGCCTCCAAATGGTATTTAATTAACTTCCCGGGGTGAAGAAACCCTTTTTGAAAACTCAGAGTGAGTAAATTGGCCATTTTCATGCACTTTTAACCATTCCATAAATCTTGTGTTTTGGGCCCCTGGAAGCATGAAAATCACTTTAAACATGCTAATTTTAGCTCTAACACTGATGATCCACCTACAAATGTGAACTGACGTTCAAAAATAAAACATTTGAAAACGGACCATTTTCCACATTTCTGAAGCATGATGTAATGGGGGGGTGTTATCTCTTTTGTCGAAAATCAGCCGTTTTTGCTCGAACATTAAATGCCTCCAAATGGTATTTAATTAACTTCACGGGGTGAAGAAACCCTTTTTGAGAACTCAGAGTGAGTAAATTGGCCATTTTCATGCACTTTTAACCATTCCATAAATCTTGTGTTTTGGGCCCCTGGAAGCATGAAAATCACTTTAAACATGCTAATTTTAGCTCTAACACTGATGATCCACCTACAAATGTGAACTGACGTTCAAAAATAAAACATTTGAAAACGGACCATTTTCCACATTTCTGAAGCATGACGTAATGGGGGGGTGTTATCTCTTTTGTCGAAAATCAGCCGTTTTTGCTCGAACATTAAATGCCTCCAAATGGTATTTAATTAACTTCCCGGGGTGAAGAAACCCTTTTTGAGAACTCAGAGTGAGTAAATTGGCCATTTTCATGCACTTTTAACCATTCCATAAATCTTGTGTTTTGGGCCCCTGGAAGCATGAAAATCACTTTAAACATGCTAATTTTAGCTCTAACACTGATGATCCACCTACAAATGTGAACTGACGTTCAAAAATAAAACATTTGAAAACGGACCATTTTCCACATTTCTGAAGCATGACGTAATGGGGGGGTGTTATCTCTTTTGTCGAAAATCAGCCGTTTTTGCTCGAACATTAAATGCCTCCAAATGGTATTTAATTAACTTCCCGGGGTGAAGAAACCCTTTTTGAGAACTCAGAGTGAGTAAATTGGCCATTTTCATGCACTTTTAACCATTCCATAAATCTTGTGTTTTGGGCCCCTGGAAGCATGAAAATCACTTTAAACATGCTAATTTTAGCTCTAACACTGATGATCCACCTACAAATGTGAACTGACGTTCAAAAATAAAACATTTGAAAACGGACCATTTTCCACATTTCTGAAGCATGACGTAATGGGGGGGTGTTATCTCTTTTGTCGAAAATCAGCCGTTTTTGCTCGAACATTAAATGCCTCCAAATGGTATTTAATTAACTTCCCGAGCCCCTGGAAGCATGAAAATCACTTTAAACATGCTAATTTTAGCTCTAACACTGATGATCCACCTACAAATGTGAACTGACGTTCAAAAATAAAACATTTGAAAGCTGACCATTTTCCACATTTCTGAAGCATGACGTAATGGGGGGGTGTTATCTCTTTTGTCGAAAATCAGCCGTTTTTGCTCGAACATTAAATGCCTCCAAATGGTATTTATTTCACTTCCCGAGCCCCTGGAAGCATGAAAATCACTTTAAACATGCTAATTTTAGCTCTAACACTGATGATCCACCTACAAATGTGAACTGACGTTCAAAAATAAAACATTTGAAAACGGACCATTTTCCACATTTCTGAAGCATGACGTAATGGGGGGGTGTTATCTCTTTTGTCGAAAATCAGCCATTTTTGCTCGAACATTAAATGCCTCCAAATGGTATTTAATTAACTTCCCGGGGTGAAGAAACCCTTTTTGAGAACTCAGAGTGAGTAAATTGGCCATTTTCATGCACTTTTAACCATTCCATAAATCTTGTGTTTTGGGCCCCTGGAAGCATGAAAATCACTTTATACATGCTAATTTTAGCTCTAACACTGATCATCCACCTACAAATGTGAACTGACGTTCAAAAATAAAACATTTGAAAACGGACCATTTTCCACATTTCTGAAGCATGACGTAATGGGGGGGGTGTTATCTCTTTTGTCGAAAATCAGCCGTTTTTGCTCGAACATTAAATGCCTCCAAATGGTATTTAATTAACTTCCCGGGGTGAAGAAACCCTTTTTGAGAACTCAGAGTGAGTAAATTGGCCATTTTCATGCACTTTTAACCATTCCATAAATCTTGTGTTTTGGGCCCCTGGAAGCATGAAAATCACTTTAAACATGCTAATTTTAGCTCTAACACTGATGATCCACCTACAAATGTGAACTGACGTTCAAAAATAAAACATTTGAAAACGGACCATTTTCCACATTTCTGAAGCATGATGTAATGGGGGGGTGTTATCTCTTTTGTCGAAAATCAGCCGTTTTTGCTCGAACATTAAATGCCTCCAAATGGTATTTAATTAACTTCACGGGGTGAAGAAACCCTTTTTGAGAACTCAGAGTGAGTAAATTGGCCATTTTCATGCACTTTTAACCATTCCATAAATCTTGTGTTTTGGGCCCCTGGAAGCATGAAAATCACTTTAAACATGCTAATTTTAGCTCTAACACTGATGATCCACCTACAAATGTGAACTGACGTTCAAAAATAAAACATTTGAAAACGGACCATTTTCCACATTTCTGAAGCATGACGTAATGGGGGGGTGTTATCTCTTTTGTCGAAAATCAGCCGTTTTTGCTCGAACATTAAATGCCTCCAAATGGTATTTAATTAACTTCCCGGGGTGAAGAAACCCTTTTTGAGAACTCAGAGTGAGTAAATTGGCCATTTTCATGCACTTTTAACCATTCCATAAATCTTGTGTTTTGGGCCCCTGGAAGCATGAAAATCACTTTAAACATGCTAATTTTAGCTCTAACACTGATGATCCACCTACAAATGTGAACTGACGTTCAAAAATAAAACATTTGAAAACGGACCATTTTCCACATTTCTGAAGCATGACGTAATGGGGGGGTGTTATCTCTTTTGTCGAAAATCAGCCGTTTTTGCTCGAACATTAAATGCCTCCAAATGGTATTTAATTAACTTCCCGGGGTGAAGAAACCCTTTTTGAGAACTCAGAGTGAGTAAATTGGCCATTTTCATGCACTTTTAACCATTCCATAAATCTTGTGTTTTGGGCCCCTGGAAGCATGAAAATCACTTTAAACATGCTAATTTTAGCTCTAACACTGATGATCCACCTACAAATGTGAACTGACGTTCAAAAATAAAACATTTGAAAACGGACCATTTTCCACATTTCTGAAGCATGACGTAATGGGGGGGTGTTATCTCTTTTGTCGAAAATCAGCCGTTTTTGCTCGAACATTAAATGCCTCCAAATGGTATTTAATTAACTTCCCGAGCCCCTGGAAGCATGAAAATCACTTTAAACATGCTAATTTTAGCTCTAACACTGATGATCCACCTACAAATGTGAACTGACGTTCAAAAATAAAACATTTGAAAGCTGACCATTTTCCACATTTCTGAAGCATGACGTAATGGGGGGGTGTTATCTCTTTTGTCGAAAATCAGCCGTTTTTGCTCGAACATTAAATGCCTCCAAATGGTATTTATTTCACTTCCCGAGCCCCTGGAAGCATGAAAATCACTTTAAACATGCTAATTTTAGCTCTAACACTGATGATCCACCTACAAATGTGAACTGACGTTCAAAAATAAAACATTTGAAAACGGACCATTTTCCACATTTCTGAAGCATGACGTAATGGGGGGGTGTTATCTCTTTTGTCGAAAATCAGCCATTTTTGCTCGAACATTAAATGCCTCCAAATGGTATTTAATTAACTTCCCGGGGTGAAGAAACCCTTTTTGAGAACTCAGAGTGAGTAAATTGGCCATTTTCATGCACTTTTAACCATTCCATAAATCTTGTGTTTTGGGCCCCTGGAAGCATGAAAATCACTTTATACATGCTAATTTTAGCTCTAACACTGATCATCCACCTACAAATGTGAACTGACGTTCAAAAATAAAACATTTGAAAACGGACCATTTTCCACATTTCTGAAGCATGACGTAATGGGGGGGGTGTTATCTCTTTTGTCGAAAATCAGCCGTTTTTGCTCGAACATTAAATGCCTCCAAATGGTATTTAATTAACTTCCCGGGGTGAAGAAACCCTTTTTGAGAACTCAGAGTGAGTAAATTGGCCATTTTCATGCACTTTTAACCATTCCATAAATCTTGTGTTTTGGGCCCCTGGAAGCATGAAAATCACTTTAAACATGATAATTTTAGCTCTAACACTGATGATCCACCTACAAATGTGAACTGACGTTCAAAAATAAAACATTTGAAAACGGACCATTTTCCACATTTCTGAAGCATGATGTAATGGGGGGGTGTTATCTCTTTTGTCGAAAATCAGCCGTTTTTGCTCGAACATTAAATGCCTCCAAATGGTATTTAATTAACTTCACGGGGTGAAGAAACCCTTTTTGAGAACTCAGAGTGAGTAAATTGGCCATTTTCATGCACTTTTAACCATTCCATAAATCTTGTGTTTTAGGCCCCTGGAAGCATGAAAATCACTTTAAACATGCTAATTTTAGCTCTAACACTGATGATCCACCTACAAATGTGAACTGACGTTCAAAAATAAAACATTTGAAAACGGACCATTTTCCACATTTCTGAAGCATGACGTAATGGGGGGGTGTTATCTCTTTTGTCGAAAATCAGCCGTTTTTGCTCGAACATTAAATGCCTCCAAATGGTATTTATTTCACTTCCCGAGCCCCTGGAAGCATGAAAATCACTTTAAACATGCTAATTTTAGCTCTAACACTGATGATCCACCTACAAATGTGAACTGACGTTCAAAAATAAAACATTTGAAAACGGACCATTTTCCACATTTCTGAAGCATGACGTAATGGGGGGGTGTTATCTCTTTTTGTCGAAAATCAGCCATTTTTGCTCGAACATTAAATGCCTCCAAATGGTATTTAATTAACTTCCCGGGGTGAAGAAACCCTTTTTGAGAACTCAGAGTGAGTAAATTGGCCATTTTCATGCACTTTTAACCATTCCATAAATCTTGTGTTTTGGGCCCCTGGAAGCATGAAAATCACTTTATACATGCTAATTTTAGCTCTAACACTGATCATCCACCTACAAATGTGAACTGACGTTCAAAAATAAAACATTTGAAAACGGACCATTTTCCACATTTCTGAAGCATGACGTAATGGGGGGGGTGTTATCTCTTTTGTCGAAAATCAGCCGTTTTTGCTCGAACATTAAATGCCTCCAAATGGTATTTAATTAACTTCCCGGGGTGAAGAAACCCTTTTTGAGAACTCAGAGTGAGTAAATTGGCCATTTTCATGCACTTTTAACCATTCCATAAATCTTGTGTTTTGGGCCCCTGGAAGCATGAAAATCACTTTAAACATGCTAATTTTAGCTCTAACACTGATGATCCACCTACAAATGTGAACTGACGTTCAAAAATAAAACATTTGAAAACGGACCATTTTCCACATTTCTGAAGCATGATGTAATGGGGGGGTGTTATCTCTTTTGTCGAAAATCAGCCGTTTTTGCTCGAACATTAAATGCCTCCAAATGGTATTTAATTAACTTCACGGGGTGAAGAAACCCTTTTTGAGAACTCAGAGTGAGTAAATTGGCCATTTTCATGCACTTTTAACCATTCCATAAATCTTGTGTTTTGGGCCCCTGGAAGCATGAAAATCACTTTAAACATGCTAATTTTAGCTCTAACACTGATGATCCACCTACAAATGTGAACTGACGTTCAAAAATAAAACATTTGAAAACGGACCATTTTCCACATTTCTGAAGCATGACGTAATGGGGGGGTGTTATCTCTTTTGTCGAAAATCAGCCGTTTTTGCTCGAACATTAAATGCCTCCAAATGGTATTTAATTAACTTCCCGGGGTGAAGAAACCCTTTTTGAGAACTCAGAGTGAGTAAATTGGCCATTTTCATGCACTTTTAACCATTCCAAAAATCTTGTGTTTTAGGCCCCTGGAAGCATGAAAATCACTTTAAACATGCTAATTTTAGCTCTAACACTGATGATCCACCTACAAATGTGAACTGACGTTCAAAAATAAAACATTTGAAAACGGACCATTTTCCACATTTCTGAAGCATGACGTAATGGGGGGGTGTTATCTCTTTTGTCGAAAATCAGCCGTTTTTGCTCGAACATTAAATGCCTCCAAATGGTATTTAATTAACTTCCCGGGGTGAAGAAACCCTTTTTGAGAACTCAGAGTGAGTAAATTGGCCATTTTCATGCACTTTTAACCATTCCATAAATCTTGTGTTTTGGGCCCCTGGAAGCATGAAAATCACTTTAAACATGCTAATTTTAGCTCTAACACTGATGATCCACCTACAAATGTGAACTGACGTTCAAAAATAAAACATTTGAAAACGGACCATTTTCCACATTTCTGAAGCATGACGTAATGGGGGGGTGTTATCTCTTTTGTCGAAAATCAGCCGTTTTTGCTCGAACATTAAATGCCTCCAAATGGTATTTAATTAACTTCCCGAGCCCCTGGAAGCATGAAAATCACTTTAAACATGCTAATTTTAGCTCTAACACTGATGATCCACCTACAAATGTGAACTGACGTTCAAAAATAAAACATTTGAAAGCTGACCATTTTCCACATTTCTGAAGCATGACGTAATGGGGGGGTGTTATCTCTTTTGTCGAAAATCAGCCGTTTTTGCTCGAACATTAAATGCCTCCAAATGGTATTTATTTCACTTCCCGAGCCCCTGGAAGCATGAAAATCACTTTAAACATGCTAATTTTAGCTCTAACACTGATGATCCACCTACAAATGTGAACTGACGTTCAAAAATAAAACATTTGAAAACGGACCATTTTCCACATTTCTGAAGCATGACGTAATGGGGGGGTGTTATCTCTTTTGTCGAAAATCAGCCATTTTTGCTCGAACATTAAATGCCTCCAAATGGTATTTAATTAACTTCCCGGGGTGAAGAAACCCTTTTTGAGAACTCAGAGTGAGTAAATTGGCCATTTTCATGCACTTTTAACCATTCCATAAATCTTGTGTTTTGGGCCCCTGGAAACATGAAAATCACTTTAAACATGCTAATTTTAGCTCTAACACTGATGATCCACCTACAAATGTGAACTGACGTTCAAAAATAAAACATTTGAAAACGGACCATTTTCCACAATTCTGAAGCATGACGTAATGGGGGGGTGTTATCTCTTTTGTCGAAAATCAGCCGTTTTTGCTCGAACATTAAATGCCTCCAAATGGTATTTATTTCACTTCCCGAGCCCCTGGAAGCATGAAAATCACTTTAAACATGCTAATTTTAGCTCTAACACTGATGATCCACCTACAAATGTGAACTGACGTTCAAAAATAAAACATTTGAAAACGGACCATTTTCCACATTTCTGAAGCATGACGTAATGGGGGGGTGTTATCTCTTTTGTCGAAAATCAGCCGTTTTTGCTCGAACATTAAATGCCTCCAAATGGTATTTAATTAACTTCCCGGGGTGAAGAAACCCTTTTTGAGAACTCAGAGTGAGTAAATTGGCCATTTTCATGCACTTTTAACCATTCCATAAATCTTGTGTTTTGGGCCCCTGGAAGCATGAAAATCACTTTAAACATGCTAATTTTAGCTCTAACACTGATGATCCACCTACAAATGTGAACTGACGTTCAAAAATAAAACATTTGAAAACGGACCATTTTCCACATTTCTGAAGCATGACGTAATGGGGGGGGTGTTATCTCTTTTGTCGAAAATCAGCCGTTTTTGCTCGAACATTAAATGCCTCCAAATGGTATTTAATTAACTTCCCGGGGTGAAGAAACCCTTTTTGAGAACTCAGAGTGAGTAAATTGGCCATTTTCATGCACTTTTAACCATTCCATAAATCTTGTGTTTTGGGCCCCTGGAAGCATGAAAATCACTTTAAACATGCTAATTTTAGCTCTAACACTGATGATCCACCTACAAATGTGAACTGACGTTCAAAAATAAAACATTTGAAAACGGACCATTTTCCACATTTCTGAAGCATGACGTAATGGGGGGGTGTTATCTCTTTTGTCGAAAATCAGCCGTTTTTGCTCGAACATTAAATGCCTCCAAATGGTATTTAATTAACTTCCCGGGGTGAAGAAACCCTTTTTGAGAACTCAGAGTGAGTAAATTGGCCATTTTCATGCACTTTTAACCATTCCATAAATCTTGTGTTTTGGGCCCCTGGAAGCATGAAAATCACTTTAAACATGCTAATTTTAGCTCTAACACTGATGATCCACCTACAAATGTGAACTGACGTTCAAAAATAAAACATTTGAAAACGGACCATTTTCCACATTTCTGAAGCATGACGTAATGGGGGGGGTGTTATCTCTTTTGTCGAAAATCAGCCGTTTTTGCTCGAACATTAAATGCCTCCAAATGGTATTTAATTAACTTCCCGGGGTGAAGAAACCCTTTTTGAGAACTCAGAGTGAGTAAATTGGCCATTTTCATGCACTTTTAACCATTCCATAAATCTTGTGTTTTGGGCCCCTGGAAGCATGAAAATCACTTTAAACATGCTAATTTTAGCTCTAACACTGATGATCCACCTACAAATGTGAACTGACGTTCAAAAATAAAACATTTGAAAACGGACCATTTTCCACATTTCTGAAGCATGACGTAATGGGGGGGTGTTATCTCTTTTGTCGAAAATCAGCCGTTTTTGCTCGAACATTAAATGCCTCCAAATGGTATTTAATTAACTTCCCGAGCCCCTGGAAGCATGAAAATCACTTTAAACATGCTAATTTTAGCTCTAACACTGATGATCCACCTACAAATGTGAACTGACGGTCAAAAATAAAACATTTGAAAACGGACCATTTTCCACATTTCTGAAGCATGACGTAATGGGGGGGTGTTATCTCTTTTGTCGAAAATCAGCCGTTTTTGCTCGAACATTAAATGCCTCCAAATGGTATTTAATTAACTTCCCGAGCCCCTGGAAGCATGAAAATCACTTTAAACATGCTAATTTTAGCTCTAACACTGATGATCCACCTAGAAATGTGAACTGACGTTCAAAAATAAAACATTTGAAAACGGACCATTTTCCACATTTCTGAAGCATGACGTAATGGGGGGGTGTTATCTCTTTTGTCGAAAATCAGCAGTTTTTGCTCGAACATTAAATGCCTCCAAATGGTATTTAATTAACTTCCCGGGGTGAAGAAACCCTTTTTGAGAACTCAGAGTGAGTAAATTGGCCATTTTCATGCACTTTTAACCATTACATAAATCTTGTGTTTTGGGCCCCTGGAAGCATGAAAATCACTTTAAACATGCTAATTTTAGCTCTAACACTGATGATCCACCTACAAATGTGAACTGACGTTCAAAAATAAAACATTTGAAAACGGACCATTTTCCACATTTCTGAAGCATGACGTAATGGGGGGTGTTATCTCTTTTGTCGAAAATCAGCCGTTTTTGCTCGAACATTAAATGCCTCCAAATGGTATTTAATTAACTTCCCGGGGTGAAGAAACCCTTTTTGAGAACTCAGAGTGAGTAAATTGGCCATTTTCATGCACTTTTAACCATTCCATAAATCTTGTGTTTTGGGCCCCTGGAAGCATGAAAATCACTTTAAACATGCTAATTTGAGCTCTAACACTGATGATCCACCTACAAATGTGAACTGACGTTCAAAAATAAAACATTTGAAAACGGACCATTTTCCACATTTCTGAAGCATGACGTAATGGGGGGGTGTTATCTCTTTTGTCGAAAATCAGCCGTTTTTGCTCGAACATTAAATGCCTCCAAATGGTATTTATTTCACTTCCCGAGCCCCTGGAAGCATGAAAATCACTTTAAACATGCTAATTTTAGCTCTAACACTGATGATCCACCTACAAATGTGAACTGACGTTCAAAAATAAAACATTTGAAAACGGACCATTTTCCACATTTCTGAAGCATGACGTAATGGGGGGATGTTATCTCTTTTGTCGAAAATCAGCCGTTTTTGCTCGAACATTAAATGCCTCCAAATGGTATTTAATTAACTTCCCGGGGTGAAGAAACCCTTTTTGAGAACTCAGAGTGAGTAAATTGGCCATTTTCATGCACTTTTAACCATTCCATAAATCTTGTGTTTTGGGCCCCTGGAAGCATGAAAATCACTTTAAACATGCTAATTTTAGCTCTAACACTGATGATCCACCTACAAATGTGAACTGACGTTCAAAAATAAAACATTTGAAAACGGACCATTTTCCACATTTCTGAAGCATGACGTAATGGGGGGGTGTTATCTCTTTTGTCGAAAATCAGCCGTTTTTGCTCGAACATTAAATGCCTCCAAATGGTATTTAATTAACTTCCCGGGGTGAAGAAACCCTTTTTGAGAACTCAGAGTGAGTAAATTGGCCATTTTCATGCACTTTTAACCATTCCATAAATCTTGTGTTTTGGGCCCCTGGAAGCATGAAAATCACTTTAAACATGCTAATTTTAGCTCTAACACTGATGATCCACCTACAAATGTGAACTGACGTTCAAAAATAAAACATTTGAAAACGGACTATTTTCCACATTTCTGAAGCATGACGTAATGGGGGGGTGTTATCTCTTTTGTCGAAAATCAGCCGTTTTTGCTCGAACATTAAATGCCTCCAAATGGTATTTAATTAACTTCCCGGGGTGAAGAAACCCTTTTTGAGAACTCAGAGTGAGTAAATTGGCCATTTTCATGCACTTTTAACCATTCCATAAATCTTGTGTTTTGGGCCCCTGGAAGCATGAAAATCACTTTAAACATGCTAATTTTAGCTCTAACACTGATGATCCACCTACAAATGTGAACTGACGTTCAAAAATAAAACATTTGAAAACGGACCATTTTCCACATTTCTGAAGCATGATGTAATGGGGGGGTGTTATCTCTTTTGTCGAAAATCAGCCGTTTTTGCTCGAACATTAAATGCCTCCAAATGGTATTTAATTAACTTCACGGGGTGAAGAAACCCTTTTTGAGAACTCAGAGTGAGTAAATTGGCCATTTTCATGCACTTTTAACCATTCCATAAATCTTGTTTTTTGGGCCCCTGGAAGCATGAAAATCACTTTAAACATGCTAATTTTAGCTCTAACACTGATGATCCACCTACAAATGTGAACTGACGTTCAAAAATAAAACATTTGAAAACGGACCATTTTCCACATTTCTGAAGCATGACGTAATGGGGGGGTGTTATCTCTTTTGTCGAAAATCAGCCGTTTTTGCTCGAACATTAAATGCCTCCAAATGGTATTTAATTAACTTCCCGGGGTGAAGAAACCCTTTTTGAGAACTCAGAGTGAGTAAATTGGCCATTTTCATGCACTTTTAACCATTCCATAAATCTTGTGTTTTGGGCCCCTGGAAGCATGAAAATCACTTTAAACATGCTAATTTTAGCTCTAACACTGATGATCCACCTACAAATGTGAACTGACGTTCAAAAATAAAACATTTGAAAACGGACCATTTTCCACATTTCTGAAGCATGACGTAATGGGGGGGTGTTATCTCTTTTGTCGAAAATCAGCCGTTTTTGCTCGAACATTAAATGCCTCCAAATGGTATTTAATTAACTTCCCGGGGTGAAGAAACCCTTTTTGAGAACTCAGAGTGAGTAAATTGGCCATTTTCATGCACTTTTAACCATTCCATAAATCTTGTGTTTTGGGCCCCTGGAAGCATGAAAATCACTTTAAACATGCTAATTTTAGCTCTAACACTGATGATCCACCTACAAATGTGAACTGACGTTCAAAAATAAAACATTTGAAAACGGACCATTTTCCACATTTCTGAAGCATGACGTAATGGGGGGGTGTTATCTCTTTTGTCGAAAATCAGCCGTTTTTGCTCGAACATTAAATGCCTCCAAATGGTATTTAATTAACTTCCCGAGCCCCTGGAAGCATGAAAATCACTTTAAACATGCTAATTTTAGCTCTAACACTGATGATCCACCTACAAATGTGAACTGACGTTCAAAAATAAAACATTTGAAAGCTGACCATTTTCCACATTTCTGAAGCATGACGTAATGGGGGGGTGTTATCTCTTTTGTCGAAAATCAGCCGTTTTTGCTCGAACATTAAATGCCTCCAAATGGTATTTATTTCACTTCCCGAGCCCCTGGAAGCATGAAAATCACTTTAAACATGCTAATTTTAGCTCTAACACTGATGATCCACCTACAAATGTGAACTGACGTTCAAAAATAAAACATTTGAAAACGGACCATTTTCCACATTTCTGAAGCATGACGTAATGGGGGGTGTTATCTCTTTTGTCGAAAATCAGCCATTTTTGCTCGAACATTAAATGCCTCCAAATGGTATTTAATTAACTTCCCGGGGTGAAGAAACCCTTTTTGAGAACTCAGAGTGAGTAAATTGGCCATTTTCATGCACTTTTAACCATTCCATAAATCTTGTGTTTTGGGCCCCTGGAAGCATGAAAATCACTTTATACATGCTAATTTTAGCTCTAACACTGATCATCCACCTACAAATGTGAACTGACGTTCAAAAATAAAACATTTGAAAACGGACCATTTTCCACATTTCTGAAGCATGACGTAATGGGGGGGGTGTTATCTCTTTTGTCGAAAATCAGCCGTTTTTGCTCGAACATTAAATGCCTCCAAATGGTATTTAATTAACTTCCCGGGGTGAAGAAACCCTTTTTGAGAACTCAGAGTGAGTAAATTGGCCATTTTCATGCACTTTTAACCATTCCATAAATCTTGTGTTTTGGGCCCCTGGAAGCATGAAAATCACTTTAAACATGCTAATTTTAGCTCTAACACTGATGATCCACCTACAAATGTGAACTGACGTTCAAAAATAAAACATTTGAAAACGGACCATTTTCCACATTTCTGAAGCATGATGTAATGGGGGGGTGTTATCTCTTTTGTCGAAAATCAGCCGTTTTTGCTCGAACATTAAATGCCTCCAAATGGTATTTAATTAACTTCACGGGGTGAAGAAACCCTTTTTGAGAACTCAGAGTGAGTAAATTGGCCATTTTCATGCACTTTTAACCATTCCATAAATCTTGTGTTTTGGGCCCCTGGAAGCATGAAAATCACTTTAAACATGCTAATTTTAGCTCTAACACTGATGATCCACCTACAAATGTGAACTGACGTTCAAAAATAAAACATTTGAAAACGGACCATTTTCCACATTTCTGAAGCATGACGTAATGGGGGGGTGTTATCTCTTTTGTCGAAAATCAGCCGTTTTTGCTCGAACATTAAATGCCTCCAAATGGTATTTAATTAACTTCCCGGGGTGAAGAAACCCTTTTTGAGAACTCAGAGTGAGTAAATTGGCCATTTTCATGCACTTTTAACCATTCCAAAAATCTTGTGTTTTAGGCCCCTGGAAGCATGAAAATCACTTTAAACATGCTAATTTTAGCTCTAACACTGATGATCCACCTACAAATGTGAACTGACGTTCAAAAATAAAACATTTGAAAACGGACCATTTTCCACATTTCTGAAGCATGACGTAATGGGGGGGTGTTATCTCTTTTGTCGAAAATCAGCCGTTTTTGCTCGAACATTAAATGCCTCCAAATGGTATTTAATTAACTTCCCGGGGTGAAGAAACCCTTTTTGAGAACTCAGAGTGAGTAAATTGGCCATTTTCATGCACTTTTAACCATTCCATAAATCTTGTGTTTTGGGCCCCTGGAAGCATGAAAATCACTTTAAACATGCTAATTTTAGCTCTAACACTGATGATCCACCTACAAATGTGAACTGACGTTCAAAAATAAAACATTTGAAAACGGACCATTTTCCACATTTCTGAAGCATGACGTAATGGGGGGGTGTTATCTCTTTTGTCGAAAATCAGCCGTTTTTGCTCGAACATTAAATGCCTCCAAATGGTATTTAATTAACTTCCCGAGCCCCTGGAAGCATGAAAATCACTTTAAACATGCTAATTTTAGCTCTAACACTGATGATCCACCTACAAATGTGAACTGACGTTCAAAAATAAAACATTTGAAAGCTGACCATTTTCCACATTTCTGAAGCATGACGTAATGGGGGGTGTTATCTCTTTTGTCGAAAATCAGCCGTTTTTGCTCGAACATTAAATGCCTCCAAATGGTATTTATTTCACTTCCCGAGCCCCTGGAAGCATGAAAATCACTTTAAACATGCTAATTTTAGCTCTAACACTGATGATCCACCTACAAATGTGAACTGACGTTCAAAAATAAAACATTTGAAAACGGACCATTTTCCACATTTCTGAAGCATGACGTAATGGGGGGGTGTTATCTCTTTTGTCGAAAATCAGCCATTTTTGCTCGAACATTAAATGCCTCCAAATGGTATTTAATTAACTTCCCGGGGTGAAGAAACCCTTTTTGAGAACTCAGAGTGAGTAAATTGGCCATTTTCATGCACTTTTAACCATTCCATAAATCTTGTGTTTTGGGCCCCTGGAAACATGAAAATCACTTTAAACATGCTAATTTTAGCTCTAACACTGATGATCCACCTACAAATGTGAACTGACGTTCAAAAATAAAACATTTGAAAACGGACCATTTTCCACATTTCTGAAGCATGACGTAATGGGGGGGTGTTATCTCTTTTGTCGAAAATCAGCCGTTTTTGCTCGAACATTAAATGCCTCCAAATGGTATTTATTTCACTTCCCGAGCCCCTGGAAGCATGAAAATCACTTTAAACATGCTAATTTTAGCTCTAACACTGATGATCCACCTACAAATGTGAACTGACGTTCAAAAATAAAACATTTGAAAACGGACCATTTTCCACATTTCTGAAGCATGACGTAATGGGGGGGTGTTATCTCTTTTGTCGAAAATCAGCCGTTTTTGCTCGAACATTAAATGCCTCCAAATGGTATTTAATTAACTTCCCGGGGTGAAGAAACCCTTTTTGAGAACTCAGAGTGAGTAAATTGGCCATTTTCATGCACTTTTAACCATTCCATAAATCTTGTGTTTTGGGCCCCTGGAAGCATGAAAATCACTTTAAACATGCTAATTTTAGCTCTAACACTGATGATCCACCTACAAATGTGAACTGACGTTCAAAAATAAAACATTTGAAAACGGACCATTTTCCACATTTCTGAAGCATGACGTAATGGGGGGGTGTTATCTCTTTTGTCGAAAATCAGCCGTTTTTGCTCGAACATTAAATGCCTCCAAATGGTATTTAATTAACTTCCCGGGGTGAAGAAACCCTTTTTGAGAACTCAGAGTGAGTAAATTGGCCATTTTCATGCACTTTTAACCATTCCATAAATCTTGTGTTTTGGGCCCCTGGAAGCATGAAAATCACTTTAAACATGCTAATTTTAGCTCTAACACTGATGATCCACCTACAAATGTGAACTGACGTTCAAAAATAAAACATTTGAAAACGGACCATTTTCCACATTTCTGAAGCATGACGTAATGGGGGGGTGTTATCTCTTTTGTCGAAAATCAGCCGTTTTTGCTCGAACATTAAATGCCTCCAAATGGTATTTAATTAACTTCCCGGGGTGAAGAAACCCTTTTTGAGAACTCAGAGTGAGTAAATTGGCCATTTTCATGCACTTTTAACCATTCCATAAATCTTGTGTTTTGGGCCCCTGGAAGCATGAAAATCACTTTAAACATGCTAATTTTAGCTCTAACACTGATGATCCACCTACAAATGTGAACTGACGTTCAAAAATAAAACATTTGAAAACGGACCATTTTCCACATTTCTGAAGCATGACGTAATGGGGGGGGTGTTATCTCTTTTGTCGAAAATCAGCCGTTTTTGCTCGAACATTAAATGCCTCCAAATGGTATTTAATTAACTTCCCGGGGTGAAGAAACCCTTTTTGAGAACTCAGAGTGAGTAAATTGGCCATTTTCATGCACTTTTAACCATTCCATAAATCTTGTGTTTTGGGCCCCTGGAAGCATGAAAATCACTTTAAACATGCTAATTTTAGCTCTAACACTGATGATCCACCTACAAATGTGAACTGACGTTCAAAAATAAAACATTTGAAAACGGACCATTTTCCACATTTCTGAAGCATGACGTAATGGGGGGGTGTTATCTCTTTTGTCGAAAATCAGCCGTTTTTGCTCGAACATTAAATGCCTCCAAATGGTATTTAATTAACTTCCCGAGCCCCTGGAAGCATGAAAATCACTTTAAACATGCTAATTTTAGCTCTAACACTGATGATCCACCTACAAATGTGAACTGACGGTCAAAAATAAAACATTTGAAAACGGACCATTTTCCACATTTCTGAAGCATGACGTAATGGGGGGGTGTTATCTCTTTTGTCGAAAATCAGCCGTTTTTGCTCGAACATTAAATGCCTCCAAATGGTATTTAATTAACTTCCCGAGCCCCTGGAAGCATGAAAATCACTTTAAACATGCTAATTTTAGCTCTAACACTGATGATCCACCTAGAAATGTGAACTGACGTTCAAAAATAAAACATTTGAAAACGGACCATTTTCCACATTTCTGAAGCATGACGTAATGGGGGGGTGTTATCTCTTTTGTCGAAAATCAGCAGTTTTTGCTCGAACATTAAATGCCTCCAAATGGTATTTAATTAACTTCCCGGGGTGAAGAAACCCTTTTTGAGAACTCAGAGTGAGTAAATTGGCCATTTTCATGCACTTTTAACCATTACATAAATCTTGTGTTTTGGGCCCCTGGAAGCATGAAAATCACTTTAAACATGCTAATTTTAGCTCTAACACTGATGATCCACCTACAAATGTGAACTGACGTTCAAAAATAAAACATTTGAAAACGGACCATTTTCCACATTTCTGAAGCATGACGTAATGGGGGGTGTTATCTCTTTTGTCGAAAATCAGACGTTTTTGCTCGAACATTAAATGCCTCCAAATGGTATTTAATTAACTTCCCGGGGTGAAGAAACCCTTTTTGAGAACTCAGAGTGAGTAAATTGGCCATTTTCATGCACTTTTAACCATTCCATAAATCTTGTGTTTTGGGCCCCTGGAAGCATGAAAATCACTTTAAACATGCTAATTTGAGCTCTAACACTGATGATCCACCTACAAATGTGAACTGACGTTCAAAAATAAAACATTTGAAAACGGACCATTTTCCACATTTCTGAAGCATGACGTAATGGGGGGGTGTTATCTCTTTTGTCGAAAATCAGCCGTTTTTGCTCGAACATTAAATGCCTCCAAATGGTATTTATTTCACTTCCCGAGCCCCTGGAAGCATGAAAATCACTTTAAACATGCTAATTTTAGCTCTAACACTGATGATCCACCTACAAATGTGAACTGACGTTCAAAAATAAAACATTTGAAAACGGACCATTTTCCACATTTCTGAAGCATGACGTAATGGGGGGGTGTTATCTCTTTTGTCGAAAATCAGCCGTTTTTGCTCGAACATTAAATGCCTCCAAATGGTATTTAATTAACTTCCCGGGGTGAAGAAACCCTTTTTGAGAACTCAGAGTGAGTAAATTGGCCATTTTCATGCACTTTTAACCATTCCATAAATCTTGTGTTTTGGGCCCCTGGAAGCATGAAAATCACTTTAAACATGCTAATTTTAGCTCTAACACTGATGATCCACCTACAAATGTGAACTGACGTTCAAAAATAAAACATTTGAAAACGGACTATTTTCCACATTTCTGAAGCATGACGTAATGGGGGGGTGTTATCTCTTTTGTCGAAAATCAGCCGTTTTTGCTCGAACATTAAATGCCTCCAAATGGTATTTAATTAACTTCCCGGGGTGAAGAAACCCTTTTTGAGAACTCAGAGTGAGTAAATTGGCCATTTTCATGCACTTTTAACCATTCCATAAATCTTGTGTTTTGGGCCCCTGGAAGCATGAAAATCACTTTAAACATGCTAATTTTAGCTCTAACACTGATGATCCACCTACAAATGTGAACTGACGTTCAAAAATAAAACATTTGAAAACGGACCATTTTCCACATTTCTGAAGCATGATGTAATGGGGGGGTGTTATCTCTTTTGTCGAAAATCAGCCGTTTTTGCTCGAACATTAAATGCCTCCAAATGGTATTTAATTAACTTCACGGGGTGAAGAAACCCTTTTTGAGAACTCAGAGTGAGTAAATTGGCCATTTTCATGCACTTTTAACCATTCCATAAATCTTGTTTTTTGGGCCCCTGGAAGCATGAAAATCACTTTAAACATGCTAATTTTAGCTCTAACACTGATGATCCACCTACAAATGTGAACTGACGTTCAAAAATAAAACATTTGAAAACGGACCATTTTCCACATTTCTGAAGCATGACGTAATGGGGGGGTGTTATCTCTTTTGTCGAAAATCAGCCGTTTTTGCTCGAACATTAAATGCCTCCAAATGGTATTTAATTAACTTCCCGGGGTGAAGAAACCCTTTTTGAGAACTCAGAGTGAGTAAATTGGCCATTTTCATGCACTTTTAACCATTCCATAAATCTTGTGTTTTGGGCCCCTGGAAGCATGAAAATCACTTTAAACATGCTAATTTTAGCTCTAACACTGATGATCCACCTACAAATGTGAACTGACGTTCAAAAATAAAACATTTGAAAACGGACCATTTTCCACATTTCTGAAGCATGACGTAATGGGGGGGTGTTATCTCTTTTGTCGAAAATCAGCCGTTTTTGCTCGAACATTAAATGCCTCCAAATGGTATTTAATTAACTTCCCGGGGTGAAGAAACCCTTTTTGAGAACTCAGAGTGAGTAAATTGGCCATTTTCATGCACTTTTAACCATTCCATAAATCTTGTGTTTTGGGCCCCTGGAAGCATGAAAATCACTTTAAACATGCTAATTTTAGCTCTAACACTGATGATCCACCTACAAATGTGAACTGACGTTCAAAAATAAAACATTTGAAAACGGACCATTTTCCACATTTCTGAAGCATGACGTAATGGGGGGGTGTTATCTCTTTTGTCGAAAATCAGCCGTTTTTGCTCGAACATTAAATGCCTCCAAATGGTATTTAATTAACTTCCCGAGCCCCTGGAAGCATGAAAATCACTTTAAACATGCTAATTTTAGCTCTAACACTGATGATCCACCTACAAATGTGAACTGACGTTCAAAAATAAAACATTTGAAAGCTGACCATTTTCCACATTTCTGAAGCATGACGTAATGGGGGGGTGTTATCTCTTTTGTCGAAAATCAGCCGTTTTTGCTCGAACATTAAATGCCTCCAAATGGTATTTATTTCACTTCCCGAGCCCCTGGAAGCATGAAAATCACTTTAAACATGCTAATTTTAGCTCTAACACTGATGATCCACCTACAAATGTGAACTGACGTTCAAAAATAAAACATTTGAAAACGGACCATTTTCCACATTTCTGAAGCATGACGTAATGGGGGGGTGTTATCTCTTTTGTCGAAAATCAGCCATTTTTGCTCGAACATTAAATGCCTCCAAATGGTATTTAATTAACTTCCCGGGGTGAAGAAACCCTTTTTGAGAACTCAGAGTGAGTAAATTGGCCATTTTCATGCACTTTTAACCATTCCATAAATCTTGTGTTTTGGGCCCCTGGAAGCATGAAAATCACTTTATACATGCTAATTTTAGCTCTAACACTGATCATCCACCTACAAATGTGAACTGACGTTCAAAAATAAAACATTTGAAAACGGACCATTTTCCACATTTCTGAAGCATGACGTAATGGGGGGGGTGTTATCTCTTTTGTCGAAAATCAGCCGTTTTTGCTCGAACATTAAATGCCTCCAAATGGTATTTAATTAACTTCCCGGGGTGAAGAAACCCTTTTTGAGAACTCAGAGTGAGTAAATTGGCCATTTTCATGCACTTTTAACCATTCCATAAATCTTGTGTTTTGGGCCCCTGGAAGCATGAAAATCACTTTAAACATGCTAATTTTAGCTCTAACACTGATGATCCACCTACAAATGTGAACTGACGTTCAAAAATAAAACATTTGAAAACGGACCATTTTCCACATTTCTGAAGCATGATGTAATGGGGGGGTGTTATCTCTTTTGTCGAAAATCAGCCGTTTTTGCTCGAACATTAAATGCCTCCAAATGGTATTTAATTAACTTCACGGGGTGAAGAAACCCTTTTTGAGAACTCAGAGTGAGTAAATTGGCCATTTTCATGCACTTTTAACCATTCCATAAATCTTGTGTTTTGGGCCCCTGGAAGCATGAAAATCACTTTAAACATGCTAATTTTAGCTCTAACACTGATGATCCACCTACAAATGTGAACTGACGTTCAAAAATAAAACATTTGAAAACGGACCATTTTCCACATTTCTGAAGCATGACGTAATGGGGGGGTGTTATCTCTTTTGTCGAAAATCAGCCGTTTTTGCTCGAACATTAAATGCCTCCAAATGGTATTTAATTAACTTCCCGGGGTGAAGAAACCCTTTTTGAGAACTCAGAGTGAGTAAATTGGCCATTTTCATGCACTTTTAACCATTCCAAAAATCTTGTGTTTTAGGCCCCTGGAAGCATGAAAATCACTTTAAACATGCTAATTTTAGCTCTAACACTGATGATCCACCTACAAATGTGAACTGACGTTCAAAAATAAAACATTTGAAAACGGACCATTTTCCACATTTCTGAAGCATGACGTAATGGGGGGGGTTATCTCTTTTGTCGAAAATCAGCCGTTTTTGCTCGAACATTAAATGCCTCCAAATGGTATTTAATTAACTTCCCGGGGTGAAGAAACCCTTTTTGAGAACTCAGAGTGAGTAAATTGGCCATTTTCATGCACTTTTAACCATTCCATAAATCTTGTGTTTTGGGCCCCTGGAAGCATGAAAATCACTTTAAACATGCTAATTTTAGCTCTAACACTGATGATCCACCTACAAATGTGAACTGACGTTCAAAAATAAAACATTTGAAAACGGACCATTTTCCACATTTCTGAAGCATGACGTAATGGGGGGGTGTTATCTCTTTTGTCGAAAATCAGCCGTTTTTGCTCGAACATTAAATGCCTCCAAATGGTATTTAATTACCTTCCCGAGCCCCTGGAAGCATGAAAATCACTTTAAACATGCTAATTTTAGCTCTAACACTGATGATCCACCTACAAATGTGAACTGACGTTCAAAAATAAAACATTTGAAAGCTGACCATTTTCCACATTTCTGAAGCATGACGTAATGGGGGGGTGTTATCTCTTTTGTCGAAAATCAGCCGTTTTTGCTCGAACATTAAATGCCTCCAAATGGTATTTATTTCACTTCCCGAGCCCCTGGAAGCATGAAAATCACTTTAAACATGCTAATTTTAGCTCTAACACTGATGATCCACCTACAAATGTGAACTGACGTTCAAAAATAAAACATTTGAAAACGGACCATTTTCCACATTTCTGAAGCATGACGTAATGGGGGGGTGTTATCTCTTTTGTCGAAAATCAGCCATTTTTGCTCGAACATTAAATGCCTCCAAATGGTATTTAATTAACTTCCCGGGGTGAAGAAACCCTTTTTGAGAACTCAGAGTGAGTAAATTGGCCATTTTCATGCACTTTTAACCATTCCATAAATCTTGTGTTTTGGGCCCCTGGAAACATGAAAATCACTTTAAACATGCTAATTTTAGCTCTAACACTGATGATCCACCTACAAATGTGAACTGACGTTCAAAAATAAAACATTTGAAAACGGACCATTTTCCACATTTCTGAAGCATGACGTAATGGGGGGGTGTTATCTCTTTTGTCGAAAATCAGCCGTTTTTGCTCGAACATTAAATGCCTCCAAATGGTATTTATTTCACTTCCCGAGCCCCTGGAAGCATGAAAATCACTTTAAACATGCTAATTTTAGCTCTAACACTGATGATCCACCTACAAATGTGAACTGACGTTCAAAAATAAAACATTTGAAAACGGACCATTTTCCACATTTCTGAAGCATGACGTAATGGGGGGGTGTTATCTCTTTTGTCGAAAATCAGCCGTTTTTGCTCGAACATTAAATGCCTCCAAATGGTATTTAATTAACTTCCCGGGGTGAAGAAACCCTTTTTGAGAACTCAGAGTGAGTAAATTGGCCATTTTCATGCACTTTTAACCATTCCATAAATCTTGTGTTTTGGGCCCCTGGAAGCATGAAAATCACTTTAAACATGCTAATTTTAGCTCTAACACTGATGATCCACCTACAAATGTGAACTGACGTTCAAAAATAAAACATTTGAAAACGGACCATTTTCCACATTTCTGAAGCATGACGTAATGGGGGGGTGTTATCTCTTTTGTCGAAAATCAGCCGTTTTTGCTCGAACATTAAATGCCTCCAAATGGTATTTAATTAACTTCCCGGGGTGAAGAAACCCTTTTTGAGAACTCAGAGTGAGTAAATTGGCCATTTTCATGCACTTTTAACCATTCCATAAATCTTGTGTTTTGGGCCCCTGGAAGCATGAAAATCACTTTAAACATGCTAATTTTAGCTCTAACACTGATGATCCACCTACAAATGTGAACTGACGTTCAAAAATAAAACATTTGAAAACGGACCATTTTCCACATTTCTGAAGCATGACGTAATGGGGGGGTGTTATCTCTTTTGTCGAAAATCAGCCGTTTTTGCTCGAACATTAAATGCCTCCAAATGGTATTTAATTAACTTCCCGGGGTGAAGAAACCCTTTTTGAGAACTCAGAGTGAGTAAATTGGCCATTTTCATGCACTTTTAACCATTCCATAAATCTTGTGTTTTGGGCCCCTGGAAGCATGAAAATCACTTTAAACATGCTAATTTTAGCTCTAACACTGATGATCCACCTACAAATGTGAACTGACGTTCAAAAATAAAACATTTGAAAACGGACCATTTTCCACATTTCTGAAGCATGACGTAATGGGGGGGGTGTTATCTCTTTTGTCGAAAATCAGCCGTTTTTGCTCGAACATTAAATGCCTCCAAATGGTATTTAATTAACTTCCCGGGGTGAAGAAACCCTTTTTGAGAACTCAGAGTGAGTAAATTGGCCATTTTCATGCACTTTGAACCATTCCATAAATCTTGTGTTTTGGGCCCCTGGAAGCATGAAAATCACTTTAAACATGCTAATTTTAGCTCTAACACTGATGATCCACCTACAAATGTGAACTGACGTTCAAAAATAAAACATTTGAAAACGGACCATTTTCCACATTTCTGAAGCATGACGTAATGGGGGGGTGTTATCTCTTTTGTCGAAAATCAGCCGTTTTTGCTCGAACATTAAATGCCTCCAAATGGTATTTAATTAACTTCCCGAGCCCCTGGAAGCATGAAAATCACTTTAAACATGCTAATTTTAGCTCTAACACTGATGATCCACCTACAAATGTGAACTGACGGTCAAAAATAAAACATTTGAAAACGGACCATTTTCCACATTTCTGAAGCATGACGTAATGGGGGGGTGTTACCTCTTTTGTCGAAAATCAGCCGTTTTTGCTCGAACATTAAATGCCTCCAAATGGTATTTAATTAACTTCCCGAGCCCCTGGAAGCATGAAAATCACTTTAAACATGCTAATTTTAGCTCTAACACTGATGATCCACCTAGAAATGTGAACTGACGTTCAAAAATAAAACATTTGAAAACGGACCATTTTCCACATTTCTGAAGCATGACGTAATGGGGGGGTGTTATCTCTTTTGTCGAAAATCAGCAGTTTTTGCTCGAACATTAAATGCCTCCAAATGGTATTTAATTAACTTCCCGGGGTGAAGAAACCCTTTTTGAGAACTCAGAGTGAGTAAATTGGCCATTTTCATGCACTTTTAACCATTACATAAATCTTGTGTTTTGGGCCCCTGGAAGCATGAAAATCACTTTAAACATGCTAATTTTAGCTCTAACACTGATGATCCACCTACAAATGTGAACTGACGTTCAAAAATAAAACATTTGAAAACGGACCATTTTCCACATTTCTGAAGCATGACGTAATGGGGGGTGTTATCTCTTTTGTCGAAAATCAGCCGTTTTTGCTCGAACATTAAATGCCTCCAAATGGTATTTAATTAACTTCCCGGGGTGAAGAAACCCTTTTTGAGAACTCAGAGTGAGTAAATTGGCCATTTTCATGCACTTTTAACCATTCCATAAATCTTGTGTTTTGGGCCCCTGGAAGCATGAAAATCACTTTAAACATGCTAATTTGAGCTCTAACACTGATGATCCACCTACAAATGTGAACTGACGTTCAAAAATAAAACATTTGAAAACGGACCATTTTCCACATTTCTGAAGCATGACGTAATGGGGGGGTGTTATCTCTTTTGTCGAAAATCAGCCGTTTTTGCTCGAACATTAAATGCCTCCAAATGGTATTTATTTCACTTCCCGAGCCCCTGGAAGCATGAAAATCACTTTAAACATGCTAATTTTAGCTCTAACACTGATGATCCACCTACAAATGTGAACTGACGTTCAAAAATAAAACATTTGAAAACGGACCATTTTCCACATTTCTGAAGCATGACGTAATGGGGGGGTGTTATCTCTTTTGTCGAAAATCAGCCGTTTTTGCTCGAACATTAAATGCCTCCAAATGGTATTTAATTAACTTCCCGGGGTGAAGAAACCCTTTTTGAGAACTCAGAGTGAGTAAATTGGCCATTTTCATGCACTTTTAACCATTCCATAAATCTTGTGTTTTGGGCCCCTGGAAGCATGAAAATCACTTTAAACATGCTAATTTTAGCTCTAACACTGATGATCCACCTACAAATGTGAACTGACGTTCAAAAATAAAACATTTGAAAACGGACCATTTTCCACATTTCTGAAGCATGACGTAATGGGGGGGTGTTATCTCTTTTGTCGAAAATCAGCCATTTTTGCTCGAACATTAAATGCCTCCAAATGGTATTTAATTAACTTCCCGGGGTGAAGAAACCCTTTTTGAGAACTCAGAGTGAGTAAATTGGCCATTTTCATGCACTTTTAACCATTCCATAAATCTTGTGTTTTGGGCCCCTGGAAGCATGAAAATCACTTTAAACATGCTAATTTTAGCTCTAACACTGATGATCCACCTACAAATGTGAACTGACGTTCAAAAATAAAACATTTGAAAACGGACTATTTTCCACATTTCTGAAGCATGACGTAATGGGGGGGTGTTATCTCTTTTGTCGAAAATCAGCCGTTTTTGCTCGAACATTAAATGCCTCCAAATGGTATTTAATTAACTTCCCGGGGTGAAGAAACCCTTTTTGAGAACTCAGAGTGAGTAAATTGGCCATTTTCATGCACTTTTAACCATTCCATAAATCTTGTGTTTTGGGCCCCTGGAAGCATGAAAATCACTTTAAACATGCTAATTTTAGCTCTAACACTGATGATCCACCTACAAATGTGAACTGACGTTCAAAAATAAAACATTTGAAAACGGACCATTTTCCACATTTCTGAAGCATGACGTAATGGGGGGGTGTTATCTCTTTTGTCGAAAATCAGCCGTTTTTGCTCGAACATTAAATGCCTCCAAATGGTATTTAATTAACTTCCCGGGGTGAAGAAACCCTTTTTGAGAACTCAGAGTGAGTAAATTGGCCATTTTCATGCACTTTTAACCATTCCATAAATCTTGTGTTTTGGGCCCCTGGAAGCATGAAAATCACTTTAAACATGCTAATTTTAGCTCTAACACTGATGATCCACCTACAAATGTGAACTGACGTTCAAAAATAAAACATTTGAAAACGGACCATTTTCCACATTTCTGAAGCATGACGTAATGGGGGGGTGTTATCTCTTTTGTCGAAAATCAGCCGTTTTTGCTCGAACATTAAATGCCTCCAAATGGTATTTAATTAACTTCCCGAGCCCCTGGAAGCATGAAAATCACTTTAAACATGCTAATTTTAGCTCTAACACTGATGATCCACCTACAAATGTGAACTGACGTTCAAAAATAAAACATTTGAAAGCTGACCATTTTCCACATTTCTGAAGCATGACGTAATGGGGGGGTGTTATCTCTTTTGTCGAAAATCAGCCGTTTTTGCTCGAACATTAAATGCCTCCAAATGGTATTTATTTCACTTCCCGAGCCCCTGGAAGCATGAAAATCACTTTAAACATGCTAATTTTAGCTCTAACACTGATGATCCACCAACAAATGTGAACTGACGTTCAAAAATAAAACATTTGAAAACGGACCATTTTCCACATTTCTGAAGCATGACGTAATGGGGGGGGTGTTATCTCTTTTGTCGAAAATCAGCCATTTTTGCTCGAACATTAAATGCCTCCAAATGGTATTTAATTAACTTCCCGGGGTGAAGAAACCCTTTTTGAGAACTCAGAGTGAGTAAATTGGCCATTTTCATGCACTTTTAACCATTCCATAAATCTTGTGTTTTGGGCCCCTGGAAGCATGAAAATCACTTTAAACATGCTAATTTTAGCTCTAACACTGATCATCCACCTACAAATGTGAACTGACGTTCAAAAATAAAACATTTGAAAACGGACCATTTTCCACATTTCTGAAGCATGACGTAATGGGGGGGGTGTTATCTCTTTTGTCGAAAATCAGCCGTTTTTGCTCGAACATTAAATGCCTCCAAATGGTATTTAATTAACTTCCCGGGGTGAAGAAACCCTTTTTGAGAACTCAGAGTGAGTAAATTGGCCATTTTCATGCACTTTTAACCATTCCATAAATCTTGTGTTTTGGGCCCCTGGAAGCATGAAAATCACTTTAAACATGCTAATTTTAGCTCTAACACTGATGATCCACCTACAAATGTGAACTGACGTTCAAAAATAAAACATTTGAAAACGGACCATTTTCCACATTTCTGAAGCATGATGTAATGGGGGGGTGTTATCTCTTTTGTCGAAAATCAGCCGTTTTTGCTCGAACATTAAATGCCTCCAAATGGTATTTAATTAACTTCACGGGGTGAAGAAACCCTTTTTGAGAACTCAGAGTGAGTAAATTGGCCATTTTCATGCACTTTTAACCATTCCATAAATCTTGTTTTTTGGGCCCCTGGAAGCATGAAAATCACTTTAAACATGCTAATTTTAGCTCTAACACTGATGATCCACCTACAAATGTGAACTGACGTTCAAAAATAAAACATTTGAAAACGGACCATTTTCCACATTTCTGAAGCATGACGTAATGGGGGGGTGTTATCTCTTTTGTCGAAAATCAGCCGTTTTTGCTCGAACATTAAATGCCTCCAAATGGTATTTAATTAACTTCCCGGGGTGAAGAAACCCTTTTTGAGAACTCAGAGTGAGTAAATTGGCCATTTTCATGCACTTTTAACCATTCCATAAATCTTGTGTTTTGGGCCCCTGGAAGCATGAAAATCACTTTAAACATGCTAATTTTAGCTCTAACACTGATGATCCACCTACAAATGTGAACTGACGTTCAAAAATAAAACATTTGAAAACGGACCATTTTCCACATTTCTGAAGCATGACGTAATGGGGGGGTGTTATCTCTTTTGTCGAAAATCAGCCGTTTTTGCTCGAACATTAAATGCCTCCAAATGGTATTTAATTAACTTCCCGAGCCCCTGGAAGCATGAAAATCACTTTAAACATGCTAATTTTAGCTCTAACACTGATGATCCACCTACAAATGTGAACTGACGTTCAAAAATAAAACATTTGAAAACGGACCATTTTCCACATTTCTGAAGCATGACGTAATGGGGGGGTGTTATCTCTTTTGTCGAAAATCAGCCGTTTTTGCTCGAACATTAAATGCCTCCAAATAGTATTTAATTAACTTCCCGAGCCCCTGGAAGCATGAAAATCACTTTAAACATGCTAATTTTAGCTCTAACACTGATGATCCACCTACAAATGTGAACTGACGTTCAAAAATAAAACATTTGAAAACTGACCATTTTCCACATTTCTGAAGCATGACGTAATGGGGGGTGTTATCTCTTTTGTCGAAAATCAGCAGTTTTTGCTCGAACATTAAATGCCTCCAAATGGTATTTAATTAACTTCCCGGGGTGAAGAAGCCCTTTTTGAGAACTCAGAGTGAGTAAATTGGCCATTTTCATGCACTTTTAACCATTCCATAAATCTTGTGTTTTGGGCCCCTGGAAGCATGAAAATCACTTTAAACATGCTAATTTTAGCTCTAACACTGATGATCCACCTACAAATGTGAACTGACGTTCAAAAATAAAACATTTGAAAACGGACCATTTTCCACATTTCTGAAGCATGACGTAATGGGGGGGTGTTATCTCTTTTGTCGAAAATCAGCCGTTTTTGCTCGAACATTAAATGCCTCCAAATGGTATTTAATTAACTTCCCGGGGTGAAGAAACCCTTTTTGAGAACTCAGAGTGAGTAAATTGGCCATTTTCATGCACTTTTAACCATTCCATAAATCTTGTGTTTTGGGCCCCTGGAAGCATGAAAATCACTTTAAACATGCTAATTTTAGCTCTAACACTGATGATCCACCTACAAATGTGAACTGACGTTCAAAAATAAAACATTTGAAAACGGACCATTTTCCACATTTCTGAAGCATGACGTAATGGGGGGGTGTTATCTCTTTTGTCGAAAATCAGCCGTTTTTGCTCGAACATTAAATGCCTCCAAATGGTATTTAATTAACTTCCCGAGCCCCTGGAAGCATGAAAATCACTTTAAACATGCTAATTTTAGCTCTAACACTGATGATCCACCTACAAATGTGAACTGACGTTCAAAAATAAAACATTTGAAAACGGACCATTTTCCACATTTCTGAAGCATGACGTAATGGGGGGGTGTTATCTCTTTTGTCGAAAATCAGCCGTTTTTGCTCGAACATTAAATGCCTCCAAATGGTATTTATTTCACTTCCCGAGCCCCTGGAAGCATGAAAATCACTTTAAACATGCTAATTTTAGCTCTAACACTGATGATCCACCTACAAATGTGAACTGACGTTCAAAAATAAAACATTTGAAAACGGACCATTTTCCACATTTCTGAAGCATGACGTAATGGGGGGGTGTTATCTCTTTTGTCGAAAATCAGCCGTTTTTGCTCGAACATTAAATGCCTCCAAATGGTATTTAATTAACTTCCCGGGGTGAAGAAACCCTTTTTGAGAACTCAGAGTGAGTAAATTGGCCATTTTCATGCACTTTTAACCATTCCATAAATCTTGTGTTTTGGGCCCCTGGAAGCATGAAAATCACTTTAAACATGCTAATTTTAGCTCTAACACTGATGATCCACCTACAAATGTGAACTGACGTTCAAAAATAAAACATTTGAAAACGGACCATTTTCCACATTTCTGAAGCATGACGTAATGGGGGGGTGTTATCTCTTTTGTCGAAAATCAGCCGTTTTTGCTCGAACATTAAATGCCTCCAAATGGTATTTAATTAACTTCCCCGGGTGAAGAAACCCTTTTTGAGAACTCAGAGTGAGTAAATTGGCCATTTTCATGCACTTTTAACCATTCCATAAATCTTGTGTTTTGGGCCCCTGGAAGCATGAAAATCACTTTAAACATGCTAATTTTAGCTCTAACACTGATGATCCACCTACAAATGTGAACTGACGTTCAAAAATAAAACATTTGAAAACGGACCATTTTCCACATTTCTGAAGCATGACGTAATGGGGGGGTGTTATCTCTTTTGTCGAAAATCAGCCGTTTTTGCTCGAACATTAAATGCCTCCAAATGGTATTTAATTAACTTCCCGGGGTGAAGAAACCCTTTTTGAGTACTCAGAGTGAGTAAATTGGCCATTTTCATGCACTTTTAACCATTCCATAAATCTTGTGTTTTGGGCCCCTGGAAGCATGAAAATCACTTTAAACATGCTAATTTTAGCTCTAACACTGATGATCCACCTACAAATGTGAACTGACGTTCAAAAATAAAACATTTGAAAACGGACCATTTTCCACATTTCTGAAGCATGACGTAATGGGGGGGTGTTATCTCTTTTGTCGAAAATCAGCCGTTTTTGCTCGAACATTAAATGCCTCCAAATGGTATTTAATTAACTTCCCGGGGTGAAGAAACCCTTTTTGAGAACTCAGAGTGAGTAAATTGGCCATTTTCATGCACTTTTAACCATTCCATAAATCTTGTGTTTTGGGCCCCTGGAAGCATGAAAATCACTTTAAACATGCTAATTTTAGCTCTAACACTGATGATCCACCTACAAATGTGAACTGACGTTCAAAAATAAAACATTTGAAAACGGACCATTTTCCACATTTCTGAAGCATGACGTAATGGGGGGGGTGTTATCTCTTTTGTCGAAAATCAGCCGTTTTTGCTCGAACATTAAATGCCTCCAAATGGTATTTAATTAACTTCCCGGGGTGAAGAAACCCTTTTTGAGAACTCAGAGTGAGTAAATTGGCCATTTTCATGCACTTTTAACCATTCCATAAATCTTGTGTTTTGGGCCCCTGGAAGCATGAAAATCACTTTAAACATGCTAATTTTAGCTCTAACACTGATGATCCACCTACAAATGTGAACTGACGTTCAAAAATAAAACATTTGAAAACGGACCATTTTCCACATTTCTGAAGCATGACGTAATGGGGGGGTGTTATCTCTTTTGTCGAAAATCAGCCGTTTTTGCTCGAACATTAAATGCCTCCAAATGGTATTTAATTAACTTCCCGGGGTGAAGAAACCCTTTTTGAGAACTCAGAGTGAGTAAATTGGCCATTTTCATGCACTTTTAACCATTCCATAAATCTTGTGTTTTGGGCCCCTGGAAGCATGAAAATCACTTTAAACATGCTAATTTTAGCTCTAACACTGATGATCCACCTACAAATGTGAACTGACGTTCAAAAATAAAACATTTGAAAACGGACCATTTTCCACATTTCTGAAGCATGACGTAATGGGGGGGTGTTATCTCTTTTGTCGAAAATCAGCCGTTTTTGCTCGAACATTAAATGCCTCCAAATGGTATTTAATTAACTTCCCGAGCCCCTGGAAGCATGAAAATCACTTTAAACATGCTAATTTTAGCTCTAACACTGATGATCCACCTACAAATGTGAACTGACGTTCAAAAATAAAACATTTGAAAGCTGACCATTTTCCACATTTCTGAAGCATGACGTAATGGGGGGGTGTTATCTCTTTTGTCGAAAATCAGCCGTTTTTGCTCGAACATTAAATGCCTCCAAATGGTATTTATTTCACTTCCCGAGCCCCTGGAAGCATGAAAATCACTTTAAACATGCTAATTTTAGCTCTAACACTGATGATCCACCTACAAATGTGAACTGACGTTCAAAAATAAAACATTTGAAAACGGACCATTTTCCACATTTCTGAAGCATGACGTAATGGGGGGGTGTTATCTCTTTTGTCGAAAATCAGCCATTTTTGCTCGAACATTAAATGCCTCCAAATGGTATTTAATTAACTTCCCGGGGTGAAGAAACCCTTTTTGAGAACTCAGAGTGAGTAAATTGGCCATTTTCATGCACTTTTAACCATTCCATAAATCTTGTGTTTTGGGCCCCTGGAAGCATGAAAATCACTTTATACATGCTAATTTTAGCTCTAACACTGATCATCCACCTACAAATGTGAACTGACGTTCAAAAATAAAACATTTGAAAACGGACCATTTTCCACATTTCTGAAGCATGACGTAATGGGGGGGGTGTTATCTCTTTTGTCGAAAATCAGCCGTTTTTGCTCGAACATTAAATGCCTCCAAATGGTATTTAATTAACTTCCCGGGGTGAAGAAACCCTTTTTGAGAACTCAGAGTGAGTAAATTGGCCATTTTCATGCACTTTTAACCATTCCATAAATCTTGTGTTTTGGGCCCCTGGAAGCATGAAAATCACTTTAAACATGCTAATTTTAGCTCTAACACTGATGATCCACCTACAAATGTGAACTGACGTTCAAAAATAAAACATTTGAAAACGGACCATTTTCCACATTTCTGAAGCATGATGTAATGGGGGGGTGTTATCTCTTTTGTCGAAAATCAGCCGTTTTTGCTCGAACATTAAATGCCTCCAAATGGTATTTAATTAACTTCACGGGGTGAAGAAACCCTTTTTGAGAACTCAGAGTGAGTAAATTGGCCATTTTCATGCACTTTTAACCATTCCATAAATCTTGTGTTTTGGGCCCCTGGAAGCATGAAAATCACTTTAAACATGCTAATTTTAGCTCTAACACTGATGATCCACCTACAAATGTGAACTGACGTTCAAAAATAAAACATTTGAAAACGGACCATTTTCCACATTTCTGAAGCATGACGTAATGGGGGGGTGTTATCTCTTTTGTCGAAAATCAGCCGTTTTTGCTCGAACATTAAATGCCTCCAAATGGTATTTAATTAACTTCCCGGGGTGAAGAAACCCTTTTTGAGAACTCAGAGTGAGTAAATTGGCCATTTTCATGCACTTTTAACCATTCCAAAAATCTTGTGTTTTAGGCCCCTGGAAGCATGAAAATCACTTTAAACATGCTAATTTTAGCTCTAACACTGATGATCCACCTACAAATGTGAACTGACGTTCAAAAATAAAACATTTGAAAACGGACCATTTTCCACATTTCTGAAGCATGACGTAATGGGGGGGTGTTATCTCTTTTGTCGAAAATCAGCCGTTTTTGCTCGAACATTAAATGCCTCCAAATGGTATTTAATTAACTTCCCGGGGTGAAGAAACCCTTTTTGAGAACTCAGAGTGAGTAAATTGGCCATTTTCATGCACTTTTAACCATTCCATAAATCTTGTGTTTTGGGCCCCTGGAAGCATGAAAATCACTTTAAACATGCTAATTTTAGCTCTAACACAGATGATCCACCTACAAATGTGAACTGACGTTCAAAAATAAAACATTTGAAAACGGACCATTTTCCACATTTCTGAAGCATGACGTAATGGGGGGGTGTTATCTCTTTTGTCGAAAATCAGCCGTTTTTGCTCGAACATTAAATGCCTCCAAATGGTATTTAATTAACTTCCCGAGCCCCTGGAAGCATGAAAATCACTTTAAACATGCTAATTTTAGCTCTAACACTGATGATCCACCTACAAATGTGAACTGACGTTCAAAAATAAAACATTTGAAAGCTGACCATTTTCCACATTTCTGAAGCATGACGTAATGGGGGGGTGTTATCTCTTTTGTCGAAAATCAGCCGTTTTTGCTCGAACATTAAATGCCTCCAAATGGTATTTATTTCACTTCCCGAGCCCCTGGAAGCATGAAAATCACTTTAAACATGCTAATTTTAGCTCTAACACTGATGATCCACCTACAAATGTGAACTGACGTTCAAAAATAAAACATTTGAAAACGGACCATTTTCCACATTTCTGAAGCATGACGTAATGGGGGGGTGTTATCTCTTTTGTCGAAAATCAGCCATTTTTGCTCGAACATTAAATGCCTCCAAATGGTATTTAATTAACTTCCCGGGGTGAAGAAACCCTTTTTGAGAACTCAGAGTGAGTAAATTGGCCATTTTCATGCACTTTTAACCATTCCATAAATCTTGTGTTTTGGGCCCCTGGAAGCATGAAAATCACTTTAAACATGCTAATTTTAGCTCTAACACTGATCATCCACCTACAAATGTGAACTGACGTTCAAAAATAAAACATTTGAAAACGGACCATTTTCCACATTTCTGAAGCATGACGTAATGGGGGGGGTGTTATCTCTTTTGTCGAAAATCAGCCGTTTTTGCTCGAACATTAAATGCCTCCAAATGGTATTTAATTAACTTCCCGGGGTGAAGAAACCCTTTTTGAGAACTCAGAGTGAGTAAATTGGCCATTTTCATGCACTTTTAACCATTCCATAAATCTTGTGTTTTGGGCCCCTGGAAGCATGAAAATCACTTTAAACATGCTAATTTTAGCTCTAACACTGATGATCCACCCACAAATGTGAACTGACGTTCAAAAATAAAACATTTGAAAACGGACCATTTTCCACATTTCTGAAGCATGATGTAATGGGGGGGTGTTATCTCTTTTGTCGAAAATCAGCCGTTTTTGCTCGAACATTAAATGCCTCCAAATGGTATTTAATTAACTTCACGGGGTGAAGAAACCCTTTTTGAGAACTCAGAGTGAGTAAATTGGCCATTTTCATGCACTTTTAACCATTCCATAAATCTTGTGTTTTGGGCCCCTGGAAGCATGAAAATCACTTTAAACATGCTAATTTTAGCTCTAACACTGATGATCCACCTACAAATGTGAACTGACGTTCAAAAATAAAACATTTGAAAACGGACCATTTTCCACATTTCTGAAGCATGAGGTAATGGGGGGGTGTTATCTCTTTTGTCGAAAATCAGCCGTTTTTGCTCGAACATTAAATGCCTCCAAATGGTATTTAATTAACTTCCCGGGGTGAAGAAACCCTTTTTGAGAACTCAGAGTGAGTAAATTGGCCATTTTCAGGCACTTTTAACCATTCCATAAATCTTGTGTTTTGGGCCCCTGGAAGCATGAAAATCACTTTAAACATGCTAATTTTAGCTCTAACACTGATGATCCACCTACAAATGTGAACTGACGTTCAAAAATAAAACATTTGAAAACGGACCATTTTCCACATTTCTGAAGCATGACGTAATGGGGGGGTGTTATCTCTTTTGTCGAAAATCAGCCGTTTTTGCTCGAACATTAAATGCCTCCAAATGGTATTTAATTAACTTCCCGAGCCCCTGGAAGCATGAAAATCACTTTAAACATGCTAATTTTAGCTCTAACACTGATGATCCACCTACAAATGTGAACTGACGTTCAAAAATAAAACATTTGAAAACGGACCATTTTCCACATTTCTGAAGCATGACGTAATGGGGGGGTGTTATCTCTTTTGTCGAAAATCAGCCGTTTTTGCTCGAACATTAAATGCCTCCAAATGGTATTTATTTCACTTCCCGAGCCCCTGGAAGCATGAAAATCACTTTAAACATGCTAATTTTAGCTCTAACACTGATGATCCACCTACAAATGTGAACTGACGTTCAAAAATAAAACATTTGAAAACGGACCATTTTCCACATTTCTGAAGCATGACGTAATGGGGGGGTGTAATCTCTTTTGTCGAAAATCAGCCGTTTTTGCTCGAACATTAAATGCCTCCAAATGGTATTTAATTAACTTCCCGGGGTGAAGAAACCCTTTTTGAGAACTCAGAGTGAGTAAATTGGCCATTTTCATGCACTTTTAACCATTCCATAAATCTTGTGTTTTGGGCCCCTGGAAGCATGAAAATCACTTTAAACATGCTAATTTTAGCTCTAACACTGATGATCCACCTACAAATGTGAACTGACGTTCAAAAATAAAACATTTGAAAACGGACCATTTTCCACATTTCTGAAGCATGACGTAACGGGGGGGTGTTATCTCTTTTGTCGAAAATCAGCCGTTTTTGCTCGAACATCAAATGCCTCCAAATGGTATTTAATTAACTTCCCGAGCCCCTGGAAGCATGAAAATCACTTTAAACATGCTAATTATAGCTCTAACACTGATGATCCACCTACAAATGTGAACTGACGTTCAAAAATAAAACATTTGAAAACGGACCATTTTCCACATTTCTGAAGCATGACGTAATGGGGGGGTGTTATCTCTTTTGTCGAAAATCAGCCGTTTTTGCTCGAACATTAAATGCCTCCAAATGGTATTTAATTAACTTCCCGAGCCCCTGGAAGCATGAAAATCACTTTAAACATGCTAATTTTAGCTCTAACACTGATGATCCACCTACAAATGTGAACTGACGTTCAAAAATAAAACATTTGAAAACGGACCATTTTCCACATTTCTGAAGCATGACGTAATGGGGGGGGTGTTATCTCTTTTGTCGAAAATCAGCCGTTTTTGCTCGAACATTAAATGCCTCCAAATTGTATTCAATTAACTTCCCGAGCCCCTGGAAGCATGAAAATCACTTTAAACATGCTAATTTTAGCTCTAACACTGATGATCCACCTACAAATGTGAACTGACGTTCAAAAATAAAACATTTGAAAACTGACCATTTTCCACATTTCTGAAGCATGACGTAATGGGGGGGTGTTATCTCTTTCGTCGAAAATCAGCTGTTTTTGCTCGAACATTAAATGCCTCCAAATGGTATTTAATTAACTTCCCGGGGTGAAGAAACCCTTTTTGAGAACTCAGAGTGAGTAAATTGGCCATTTTCATGCACTTTTAACCATTCCATAAATCTTGTTTTTTGGGCCCCTGGAAGCATGAAAATCACTTTAAACATGCTAATTTTAGCTCTAACACTGATGATCCACCTACAAATGTGAACTGACGTTCAAAAATAAAACATTTGAAAACGGACCATTTTCCACATTTCTGAAGCATGACGTAATGGGGGGGTGTTATCTCTTTTGTCGAAAATCAGCCGTTTTTGCTCGAACATTAAATGCCTCCAAATGGTATTTAATTAACTTCCCGGGGTGAAGAAACCCTTTTTGAGAACTCAGAGTGAGTAAATTGGCCATTTTCATGCACTTTTAACCATTCCATAAATCTTGTGTTTTGGGCCCCTGGAAGCATGAAAATCACTTTAAACATGCTAATTTTAGCTCTAACACTGATGATCCACCTACAAATGTGAACTGACGTTCAAAAATAAAACATTTGAAAACGGACCATTTTCCACATTTCTGAAGCATGACGTAATGGGGGGGTGTTATCTCTTTTGTCGAAAATCAGCCGTTTTTGCTCGAACATTAAATGCCTCCAAATGGTATTTATTTCACTTCCCGAGCCCCTGGAAGCATGAAAATCACTTTAAACATGCTAATTTTAGCTCTAACACTGATGATCCACCTACAAATGTGAACTGACGTTCAAAAATAAAACATTTGAAAACGGACCATTTTCCACATTTCTGAAGCATGACGTAATGGGGGGGTGTTATCTCTTTTGTCGAAAATCAGCCGTTTTTGCTCGAACATTAAATGCTTCCAAATGGTATTTAATTAACTTCCCGGGGTGAAGAAACCCTTTTTGAGAACTCAGAGTGAGTAAATTGGCCATTTTCATGCACTTTTAACCATTCCATAAATCTTGTGTTTTGGGCCCCTGGAAGCATGAAATCACTTTAAACATGCTAATTTTAGCTCTAACACTGATGATCCACTTACAAATGTGAACTGATGTTCAAAAATAAAACATTTGAAAACGGACCATTTTCCACATTTCTGAAGCATGACGTAATGGGGGGGTGTTATCTCTTTTGTCGAAAATCAGCAGTTTTTGCTCGAACATTAAATGCCTCCAAATGGTATTTAATTAACTTCCCGGGGTGAAGAAACCCTTTTTGAGAACTCAGAGTGAGTAAATTGGCCATTTTCATGCACTTTTAACCTTTCCATAAATCTTGTGTTTTGGGCCCCTGGAAGCATGAAAATCACTTTAAACATGCTAATTTTAGCTCTAACACTGATGATCCACCTACAAATGTGAACTGACGTTCAAAAATAAAACATTTGAAAACGGACCATTTTCCACATTTCTGAAGCATGACGTAATGGGGGGGTGTTATCTCTTTTGTCGAAAATCAGCCGTTTTTGCTCGAACATTAAATGCCTCCAAATGGTATTTAATTAACTTCCCGGGGTGAAGAAACCCTTTTTGAGAACTCAGAGTGAGTAAATTGGCCATTTTCATGCACTTTTAACCATTCCATAAATCTTGTGTTTTGGGCCCCTGGAAGCATGAAAATCACTTTAAACATGCTAATTTTAGCTCTAACACTGATGATCCACCTACAAATGTGAACTGACGTTCAAAAATAAAACATTTGAAAACGGACCATTTTCCACATTTTTGAAGCATGACGTAATGGGGGGGTGTTATCTCTTTTGTCGAAAATCAGCCGTTTTTGCTCGAACATTAAATGCCTCCAAATGGTATTTAATTAACTTCCCGAGCCCCTGGAAGCATGAAAATCACTTTAAACATGCTAATTTTAGCTCTAACACTGATGATCCACCTACAAATGTGAACTGACGTTCAAAAATAAAACATTTGAAAACGGACCATTTTCCACATTTCTGAAGCATGACGTAATGGGGGGGTGTTATCTCTTTTGTCGAAAATCAGCCGTTTTTGCTCGAACATTAAATGCCTCCAAATGGTATTTAATTACCTTCCCGAGCCCCTGGAAGCATGAAAATCACTTTAAACATGCTAATTTTAGCTCTAACACTGATGATCCACCTACAAATGTGAACTGACGTTCAAAAATAAAACATTTGAAAACGGACCATTTTCCACATTTCTGAAGCATGACGTAATGGGGGGGTGTTATCTCTTTTGTCGAAAATCAGCAGTTTTTGCTCGAACATTAAATGCCTCCAAATGGTATTTAATTAACTTCCCGGAGTGAAGAAACCCTTTTTGAGAACTCAGAGTGAGTAAATTGGCCATTTTCATGCACTTTTAACCATTCCATAAATCTTGTGTTTTGGGCCCCTGGAAGCATGAAAATCACTTTAAACATGCTAATTTTAGCTCTAACACTGATGATCCACCTACAAATGTGAACTGACGTTCAAAAATAAAACATTTGAAAACGGACCATTTTCCACATTTCTGAAGCATGACGTAATGGGGGGGTGTTATCTCTTTTGTCGAAAATCAGCCGTTTTTGCTCGAACATTAAATGCCTCCAAATGGTATTTAATTAACTTCCCGGGGTGAAGAAACCCTTTTTGAGAACTCAGAGTGAGTAAATTGGCCATTTTCATGCACTTTTAACCATTCCATAAATCTTGTGTTTTGGGCCCCTGGAAGCATGAAAATCACTTTAAACATGCTAATTTTAGCTCTAACACTGATGATCCACCTACAAATGTGAACTGACGTTCAAAAATAAAACATTTGAAAACGGACCATTTTCCACATTTCTGAAGCATGACGTAATGGGGGGGTGTTATCTCTTTTGTCGAAAATCAGCCGTTTTTGCTCGAACATTAAATGCCTCCAAATGGTATTTAATTAACTTCCCGAGCCCCTGGAAGCATGAAAATCACCTTAAACATGCTAATTTTAGCTCTAACACTGATGATCCACCTACAAATGTGAACTGACGTTCAAAAATAAAACATTTGAAAACGGACCATTTTCCACATTTCTGAAGCATGACGTAATGGGGGGGTGTTATCTCTTTTGTCGAAAATCAGCCGTTTTTGCTCGAACATTAAATGCCTCCAAATGGTATTTATTTCACTTCCCGAGCCCCTGGAAGCATGAAAATCACTTTAAACATGCTAATTTTAGCTCTAACACTGATGATCCACCTACAAATGTGAACTGACGTTCAAAAATAAAACATTTGAAAACGGACCATTTTCCACATTTCTGAAGCATGACGTAATGGGGGGGTGTTATCTCTTTTGTCGAAAATCAGCCGTTTTTGCTCGAACATTAAATGCCTCCAAATGGTATTTATTTCACTTCCCGACCCCCTGGAAGCATGAAAATCACTTTAAACATGCTAATTTTAGCTCTAACACTGATGATCCTCCTACAAATGTGAACTGACGTTCAAAAATAAAACATTTGAAAACGGACCATTTTCCACATTTCTGAAGCATGACGTAATGGGGGGGTGTTATCTCTTTTGTCGAAAATCAGCCGTTTTTGCTCGAACATTAAATGCTTCCAAATGGTATTTAATTAGCTTCCCGGGGTGAAGAAACCCTTTTTGAGAACTCAGAGTGAGTAAATTGGCCATTTTCATGCACTTTTAACCATTCCATAAATCTTGTGTTTTGGGCCCCTGGAAGCATGAAAATCACTTTAAACATGCTAATTTTAGCTCTAACACTGATCATCCACATACAAATGTGAACTGACGTTCAAAAATAAAACATTTGAAAACGGACCATTTTCCACATTTCTGAAGCATGACGTAATGGGGGGGTGTTATCTCTTTTGTCGAAAATCAGCCGTTTTTGCTCGAACATTAAATGCCTCCAAATGGTATTTAATTAACTTCCCGGGGTGAAGAAACCCTTTTTGAGAACTCAGAGTGAGTAAATTGGCCATTTTCATGCACTTTTAACCATTCCATAAATCTTGTGTTTTGGGCCCCTGGAAGCATGAAAATCACTTTAAACATGCTAATTTTAGCTCTAACACTGATGATCCACCTACAAATGTGAACTGACGTTCAAAAATAAAACATTTGAAAACGGACCATTTTCCACATTTCTGAAGCATGACGTAATGGGGGGGTGTTATCTCTTTTGTCGAAAATCAGCCGTTTTTGCTCGAACATTAAATGCCTCCAAATGGTATTTAATTAACTTCCCGGGGTGAAGAAACCCTTTTTGAGAACTCAGAGTGAGTAAATTGGCCATTTTCATGCACTTTTAACCATTCCATAAATCTTGTGTTTTGGGCCCCTGGAAGCATGAAAATCACTTTAAACATGCTAATTTTAGCTCTAACACTGATGATCCACCTACAAATGTGAACTGACGTTCAAAAATAAAACATTTGAAAACGGACCATTTTCCACATTTCTGAAGCATGACGTAATGGGGGGGTGTTATCTCTTTTGTCGAAAATCAGCCGTTTTTGCTCGAACATTAAATGCCTCCAAATGGTATTTAATTAACTTCCTGGGGTGAAGAAACCCTTTTTGAGAACTCAGAGTGAGTAAATTGGCCATTTTCATGCACTTTTAACCATTCCATAAATCTTGTGTTTTGGGCCCCTGGAAGCATGAAAATCACTTTAAACATGCTAATTTTAGCTCTAACACTGATGATCCACCTACAAATGTGAACTGACGTTCAAAAATAAAACATTTGAAAACGGACCATTTTCCACATTTCTGAAGCATGACGTAATGGGGGGGTGTTATCTCTTTTGTCGAAAATCAGCCGTTTTTGCTCGAACATTAAATGCCTCCAAATGGTATTTAATTAACTTCACGGGGTGAAGAAACCCTTTTTGAGAACTCAGAGTGAGTAAATTGGCCATTTTCATGCACTTTTAACCATTCCATAAATCTTGTGTTTTGGGCCCCTGGAAGCATGAAAATCACTTTAAACATGCTAATTTTAGCTCTAACACTGATGATCCACCTACAAATGTGAACTGACGTTCAAAAATAAAACATTTGAAAACGGACCATTTTCCACATTTCTGAAGCATGACGTAATGGGGGGGTGTTATCTCTTTTGTCGAAAATCAGCCGTTTTTGCTCTAACATTAAATGCCTCCAAATGGTATTTAATTAACTTCCCGGGGTGAAGAAACCCTTTTTGAGAACTCAGAGTGAGTAAATTGGCCATTTTCATGCACTTTTAACCATTCCATAAATCTTGTGTTTTGGGCCCCTGGAAGCATGAAAATCACTTTAAACATGCTAATTTTAGCTCTAACACTGATGATCCACCTACAAATGTGAACTGACGTTCAAAAATAAAACATTTGAAAACGGACCATTTTCCACATTTCTGAAGCATGACGTAATGGGGGGGTGTTATCTCTTTTGTCGAAAATCAGCCGTTTTTGCTCGAACATTAAATGCCTCCAAATGGTATTTAATTAACTTCCCGAGCCCCTGGAAGCATGAAAATCACTTTAAACATGCTAATTTTAGCTCTAACACTGATGATCCACCTACAAATGTGAACTGACGTTCAAAAATAAAACATTTGAAAACGGACCATTTTCCACATTTCTGAAGCATGACGTAATGGGGGGTGTTATCTCTTTTGTCGAAAATCAGCCGTTTTTGCTCAAACATTAAATGCCTCCAAATGGTATTTATTTCACTTCCCGAGCCCCTGGAAGCATGAAAATCACTTTAAACATGCTAATTTTAGCTCTAACACTGATGATCCACCTACAAATGTGAACTGACGTTCAAAAATAAAACATTTGAAAACGGACCATTTTCCACATTTCTGAAGCATGACGTAATGGGGGGGTGTTATCTCTTTTGTCGAAAATCAGCCGTTTTTGCTTGAACATTAAATGCCTCCAAATGGTATTTAATTAACTTCCCGGGGTGAAGAAACCCTTTTTGAGAACTCAGAGTGAGTTAATTGGCCATTTTCATGCACTTTTAACCATTCCATAAATCTTGTGTTTTGGGCCCCTGGAAGCATGAAAATCACTTTAAACATGCTAATTTTAGCTCTAACACTGATGATCCACCTACAAATGTGAACTGACGTTCAAAAATAAAACATTTGAAAACGGACCATTTTCCACATTTCTGAAGCATGACGTAATGGGGGGGTGTTATCTCTTTTGTCGAAAATCAGCCGTTTTTGCTCGAACATTAAATGCCTCCAAATGGTATTTAATTAACTTCCCGGGGTGAAGAAACCCTTTTTGAGAACTCAGAGTGAGTAAATTGGCCATTTTCATGCACTTTTAACCATTCCATAAATCTTGTGTTTTGGGCCCCTGGAAGCATGAAAATCACTTTAAACATGCTAATTTTAGCTCTAACACTGATGATCCACGTACAAATGTGAACTGACGTTCAAAAATAAAACATTTGAAAACGGACCATTTTCCACATTTCTGAAGCATGACGTAATGGGGGGGTGTTATCTCTTTTGTCGAAAATCTGCCGTTTTTGCTCGAACATTAAATGCCTCCAAATGGTATTTAATTAACTTCCCGAGCCCCTGGAAGCATGAAAATCACTTTAAACATGCTAATTTTAGCTCTAACACTGATGATCCACCTACAAATGTGAACTGACGTTCAAAAATAAAACATTTGAAAACGGACCATTTTCCACATTTCTGAAGCATGACGTAATGGGGGGGTGTTATCTCTTTTGTCGAAAATCAGCCGTTTTTGCTCGAACATTAAATGCCTCCAAATGGTATTTATTTCACTTCCCGAGCCCCTGGAAGCATGAAAATCACTTTAAACATGCTAATTTTAGCTCTAACACTGATGATCCACCTACAAATGTGAACTGACGTTCAAAAATAAAACATTTGAAAACGGACCATTTTCCACATTTCTGAAGCATGACGTAATGGGGGGGGTGTTATCTCTTTTGTCGAAAATCAGCCGTTTTTGCTCTAACATTAAATGCCTCCAAATGGTATTTAATTAACTTCCCGGGGTGAAGAAACCCTTTTTGAGAACTCAGAGTGAGTAAATTGGCCATTTTCATGCACTTTTAACCATTCCATAAATCTTGTGTTTTGGGCCCCTGGAAGCATGAAAATCACTTTAAACATGCTAATTTTAGCTCTAACACTGATGATCCACCTACAAATGTGAACTGACGTTCAAAAATAAAACATTTGAAAACGGACCATTTTCCACATTTCTGAAGCATGACGTAACGGGGGGGTGTTATCTCTTTTGTCGAAAATCAGCCGTTTTTGCTCGAACATCAAATGCCTCCAAATGGTATTTAATTAACTTCCCGGGGTGAAGAAACCCTTTTTGAGAACTCAGAGTGAGTAAATTGGCCATTTTCATGCACTTTTAACCATTCCATAAATCTTGTGTTTTGGGCCCCTGGAAGCATGAAAATCACTTTAAACATGCTAATTTTAGCTCTAACACTGATGATCCACCTACAAATGTGAACTGACGTTCAAAAATAAAACATTTGAAAATGGACCATTTTCCACATTTCTGAAGCATGACGTAATTGGGGGGTGTTATCTCTTTTGTCGAAAATCTGCCGTTTTTGCTCGAACATTAAATGCCTCCAAATGGTATTTAATTAACTTCCCGAGCCCCTGGAAGCATGAAAATCACTTTAAACATGCTAATTTTTGCTCTAACACTGATGATCCACCTACAAATGTGAACTGACGTTCAAAAATAAAACATTTGAAAACGGACCATTTTCCACATTTCTGAAGCATGACGTAATGGGGGGGTGTTATCTCTTTTGTCGAAAATCAGCCGTTTTTGCTCGAACATTAAATGCCTCCAAATGGTATTTAATTAACTTCCCAAGCCCCTGGAAGCATGAAAATCACTTTAAACATGCTAATTTTAGCTCTAACACTGATGATCCACCTACAAATGTGAACTGACGTTCAAAAATAAAACATTTGAAAACGGACCATTTTCCACATTTCTGAAGCATGACGTAATGGGGGGTGTTATCTCTTTTGTCGAAAATCAGCCGTTTTTGCTCGAACATTAAATGCCTCCAAATGGTATTTAATTAACTTCCCGGGGTGAAGAAACCCTTTTTGAGAACTCAGAGTGAGTAAATTGGCCATTTTCATGCACTTTTAACCATTCCATAAATCTTGTGTTTTGGGCCCCTGGAAGCATGAAAATCACTTTAAACATGCTAATTTTAGCTCTAACACTGATGATCCACCTACAAATGTGAACTGACGTTCAAAAATAAAACATTTGAAAACGGACCATTTTCCACATTTCTGAAGCATGACGTAATGGGGGGGTGTTATCTCTTTTGTCGAAAATCAGCCGTTTTTGCTCGAACATTAAATGCCTCCAAATGGTATTTAATTAACTTCCCGGGGTGAAGAAACCCTTTTTGAGAACTCAGAGTGAGTAAATTGGCCATTTTCATGCACTTTTAACCATTCCATAAATCTTGTGTTTTGGGCCCCTGGAAGCATGAAAATCACTTTAAACATGCTAATTTTAGCTCTAACACTGATGATCCACCTACAAATGTGAACTGACGTTCAAAAATAAAACATTTGAAAACGGACCATTTTCCACATTTCTGAAGCATGACGTAATGGGGGGGTGTTATCTCTTTTGTCGAAAATCAGCCGTTTTTGCTCGAACATTAAATGCCTCCAAATGGTATTTAATTAACTTCCCGGGGTGAAGAAACCCTTTTTGAGAACTCAGAGTGAGTAAATTGGCCATTTTCTTGCACTTTTAACCATTCCATAAATCTTGTGTTTTGGGCCCCTGGAAGCATGAAAATCACTTTAAACATGCTAATTTTAGCTCTAACACTGATGATCCACCTACAAATGTGAACTGACGTTCAAAAATAAAACATTTGAAAACGGACCATTTTCCACATTTCTGAAGCATGACGTAATGGGGGGGTGTTATCTCTTTTGTCGAACATCAGCCGTTTTTGCTCGAACATTAAATGCCTCCAAATGGTATTTAATTAACTTCCCGAGCCCCTGGAAGCATGAAAATCACTTTAAACATGCTAATTTTAGCTCTGACACTGATGATCCACCTACAAATGTGAACTGACGTTTAAAAATAAAATATTTGAAAGCTGACCATTTTCCACATTTCTGAAGCATGACGTAATGGGGGGGTGTTATCTCTTTTGTCGAAAATCAGCCGTTTTTGCTCGAACATTAAATGCCTCCAAATGGTATTTATTTCACTTCCCGAGCCCCTGGAAGCATGAAAATCACTTTAAACATGCTAATTTTAGCTCTAACACTGATGATCCACCTACAAATGTGAACTGACGTTCAAAAATAAAACATTTGAAAACGGACCATTTTCCACATTTCTGAAGCATGATGTAATGGGGGGGTGTTATCTCTTTTGTCGAAAATCAGCCGTTTTTGCTTGAACATTAAATGCCTCCAAATGGTATTTAATTAACTTCCCGGGGTGAAGAAACCCTTTTTGAGAACTCAGAGTGAGTAAATTGGCCATTTTCATGCACTTTTAACCATTCCATAAATCTTGTGTTTTGGGCCCCTGGAAGCATGAAAATCACTTTAAACATGCTAATTTTAGCTCTAACACTGATCATCCACCTACAAATGTGAACTGACGTTCAAAAATAAAACATTTGAAAACGGACCATTTTCCACATTTCTGAAGCATGACGTAATGGGGGGGGTGTTATCTCTTTTGTCGAAAATCAGCCGTTTTTGCTCTAACATTAAATGCCTCCAAATGGTATTTAATTAACTTCCCGGGGTGAAGAAACCCTTTTTGAGAACTCAGAGTGAGTAAATTGGCCATTTTCATGCACTTTTAACCATTCCATAAATCTTGTGTTTTGGGCCCCTGGAAGCATGAAAATCACTTTAAACATGCTAATTTTAGCTCTAACACTGATGATCCACCTACAAATGTGAACTGACGTTCAAAAATAAAACATTTGAAAACGGACCATTTTCCACATTTCTGAAGCATGACGTAACGGGGGGGTGTTATCTCTTTTGTCGAAAATCAGCCGTTTTTGCTCGAACATCAAATGCCTCCAAATGGTATTTAATTAACTTCCCGGGGTGAAGAAACCCTTTTTGAGAACTCAGAGTGAGTAAATTGGCCATTTTCATGCACTTTTAACCATTCCATAAATCTTGTGTTTTGGGCCCCTGGAAGCATGAAAATCACTTTAAACATGCTAATTTTAGCTCTAACACTGATGATCCACCTACAAATGTGAACTGACGTTCAAAAATAAAACATTTGAAAATGGACCATTTTCCACATTTCTGAAGCATGACGTAATTGGGGGGTGTTATCTCTTTTGTCGAAAATCTGCCGTTTTTGCTCGAACATTAAATGCCTCCAAATGGTATTTAATTAACTTCCCGAGCCCCTGGAAGCATGAAAATCACTTTAAACATGCTAATTTTTGCTCTAACACTGATGATCCACCTACAAATGTGAACTGACGTTCAAAAATAAAACATTTGAAAACGGACCATTTTCCACATTTCTGAAGCATGACGTAATGGGGGGGTGTTATCTCTTTTGTCGAAAATCAGCCGTTTTTGCTCGAACATTAAATGCCTCCAAATGGTATTTAATTAACTTCCCAAGCCCCTGGAAGCATGAAAATCACTTTAAACATGCTAATTTTAGCTCTAACACTGATGATCCACCTACAAATGTGAACTGACGTTCAAAAATAAAACATTTGAAAACGGACCATTTTCCACATTTCTGAAGCATGACGTAATGAGGGGTGTTATCTCTTTTGTCGAAAATCAGCCGTTTTTGCTCGAACATTAAATGCCTCCAAATGGTATTTAATTAACTTCCCGGGGTGAAGAAACCCTTTTTGAGAACTCAGAGTGAGTAAATTGGCCATTTTCATGCACTTTTAACCATTCCATAAATCTTGTGTTTTGGGCCCCTGGAAGCATGAAAATCACTTTAAACATGCTAATTTTAGCTCTAACACTGATGATCCACCTACAAATGTGAACTGACGTTCAAAAATAAAACATTTGAAAACGGACCATTTTCCACATTTCTGAAGCATGACGTAATGGGGGGGTGTTATCTCTTTTGTCGAAAATCAGCCGTTTTTGCTCGAACATTAAATGCCTCCAAATGGTATTTAATTAACTTCCCGGGGTGAAGAAACCCTTTTTGAGAACTCAGAGTGAGTAAATTGGCCATTTTCATGCACTTTTAACCATTCCATAAATCTTGTGTTTTGGGCCCCTGGAAGCATGAAAATCACTTTAAACATGCTAATTTTAGCTCTAACACTGATGATCCACCTACAAATGTGAACTGACGTTCAAAAATAAAACATTTGAAAACGGACCATTTTCCACATTTCTGAAGCATGACGTAATGGGGGGGTGTTATCTCTTTTGTCGAAAATCAGCCGTTTTTGCTCGAACATTAAATGCCTCCAAATGGTATTTAATTAACTTCCCGGGGTGAAGAAACCCTTTTTGAGAACTCAGAGTGAGTAAATTGGCCATTTTCTTGCACTTTTAACCATTCCATAAATCTTGTGTTTTGGGCCCCTGGAAGCATGAAAATCACTTTAAACATGCTAATTTTAGCTCTAACACTGATGATCCACCTACAAATGTGAACTGACGTTCAAAAATAAAACATTTGAAAACGGACCATTTTCCACATTTCTGAAGCATGACGTAATGGGGGGGTGTTATCTCTTTTGTCGAACATCAGCCGTTTTTGCTCGAACATTAAATGCCTCCAAATGGTATTTAATTAACTTCCCGAGCCCCTGGAAGCATGAAAATCACTTTAAACATGCTAATTTTAGCTCTGACACTGATGATCCACCTACAAATGTGAACTGACGTTTAAAAATAAAATATTTGAAAGCTGACCATTTTCCACATTTCTGAAGCATGACGTAATGGGGGGGTGTTATCTCTTTTGTCGAAAATCAGCCGTTTTTGCTCGAACATTAAATGCCTCCAAATGGTATTTATTTCACTTCCCGAGCCCCTGGAAGCATGAAAATCACTTTAAACATGCTAATTTTAGCTCTAACACTGATGATCCACCTACAAATGTGAACTGACGTTCAAAAATAAAACATTTGAAAACGGACCATTTTCCACATTTCTGAAGCATGATGTAATGGGGGGGTGTTATCTCTTTTGTCGAAAATCAGCCGTTTTTGCTTGAACATTAAATGCCTCCAAATGGTATTTAATTAACTTCCCGGGGTGAAGAAACCCTTTTTGAGAACTCAGAGTGAGTAAATTGGCCATTTTCATGCACTTTTAACCATTCCATAAATCTTGTGTTTTGGGCCCCTGGAAGCATGAAAATCACTTTAAACATGCTAATTTTAGCTCTAACACTGATCATCCACCTACAAATGTGAACTGACGTTCAAAAATAAAACATTTGAAAACGGACCATTTTCCACATTTCTGAAGCATGACGTAATGGGGGGGTGTTATCTCTTTTGTCGAAAATCAGCCATTTTTGCTCGAACATTAAATGCCTCCAAATGGTATTTAATTAACTTCCCGGGGTGAAGAAACCCTTTTTGAGAACTCAGAGTGAGTAAATTGGCCATTTTCATGCACTTTTAACCATTCCATAAATCTTGTGTTTTGGGCCCCTGGAAGCATGAAAATCACTTTAAACATGCTAATTTTAGCTCTAACACTGATGATCCACCTACAAATGTGAACGGACGTTCAAAAATAAAACATTTGAAAACGGACCATTTTCCACATTTCTGAAGCATGACGTAATGGGGGGGTGTTATCTCTTTTGTCAAAAATCAGCTGTTTTTGCTCGAACATTAAATGCCTCCAAATGGTATTTAATTAACTTCCCGGGGTGAAGAAACCCTTTTTGAGAACTCAGAGTGAGTAAATTGGCCATTTTCATGCACTTTTAACCATTCCATAAATCTTGTGTTTTGGGCCCCTGGAAGCATGAAAATCACTTTAAACATGCTAATTTTAGCTCTAACACTGATGATCCACCTACAAATGTGAACTGACGTTCAAAAATAAAACATTTGAAAACGGACCATTTTCCACATTTCTGAAGCATGACGTAATGGGGGGGTGTTATCTCTTTTGTCGAAAATCAGCCGTTTTTGCTCGAACATTAAATGCCTCCAAATGGTATTTAATTAACTTCCTGGGGTGAAGAAACCCTTTTTGAGAACTCAGAGTGAGTAAATTGGCCATTTTCATGCACTTTTAACCATTCCATAAATCTTGTGTTTTGGGCCCCTGGAAGCATGAAAATCACTTTAAACATGCTAATTTTAGCTCTAACACTGATGATCCACCTACAAATGTGAACTGACGTTCAAAAATAAAACATTTGAAAACGGACCATTTTCCACATTTCTGAAGCATGACGTAATGGGGGGGTGTTATCTCTTTTGTCGAAAATCAGCCGTTTTTGCTCGAACATTAAATGCCTCCAAATGGTAATTAATTAACTTCCCGGGGTGAAGAAACCCTTTTTGAGAACTCAGAGTGAGTAAATTGGCCATTTTCATGCACTTTTAACCATTCCATAAATCTTGTGTTTTGGGCCCCTGGAAGCATGAAAATCACTTTAAACATGCTAATTTTAGCTCTAACACTGATGATCCACCTACAAATGTGAACTGACGTTCAAAAATAAAACATTTGAAAACGGACCATTTTCCACATTTCTGAAGCATGACGTAATGGGGGGTGTTATCTCTTTTGTCGAAAATCAGCCGTTTTTGCTCGAACATTAAATGCCTCCAAATGGTATTTAATTAACTTCCCGGGGTGAAGAAACCCTTATTGAGAACTCAGAGTGAGTAAATTGGCCATTTTCATGCACTTTTAACCATTCCATAAATCTTGTGTTTTGGGCCCCTGGAAGCATGAAAATCACTTTAAACATGCTAATTTTAGCTCTAACACTGATGATCCACCTACAAATGTGAACTGACGTTCAAAAATAAAACATTTGAAAACGGACCATTTTCCACATTTCTGAAGCATGACGTAATGGGGGGGGGGGTGTTATCTCTTTTGTCGAAAATCAGCCGTTTTTGCTCTAACATTAAATGCCTCCAAATGGTATTTAATTAACTTCCCGGGGTGAAGAAACCCTTTTTGAGAACTCAGAGTGAGTAAATTGGCCATTTTCATGCACTTTTAACCATTCCATAAATCTTGTGTTTTGGGCCCCTGGAAGCATGAAAATCACTTTAAACATGCTAATTTTAGCTCTAACACTGATGATCCACCTACAAATGTGAACTGACGTTCAAAAATAAAACATTTGAAAATGGACCATTTTCCACATTTCTGAAGCATGACGTAATGGGGGGGTGTTATCTCTTTTGTCGAAAATCAGCCGTTTTTGCTCTAACATTAAATGCCTCCAAATGGTATTTAATTAACTTCCTGGGGTGAAGAAACCCTTTTTGAGAACTCAGAGTGAGTAAATTGGCCATTTTCATGCGCTTTTAACCATTCCATAAATCTTGTGTTTTGGGCCCCTGGAAGCATGAAAATCACTTTAAACATGCTAATTTTAGCTCTAACACTGATGATCCACCTACAAATGTGAACTGACGTTCAAAAATAAAACATTTGAAAACGGACCATTTTCCACATTTCTGAAGCATGACGTAATGGGGGGGTGTTATCTCTTTTGTCGAAAATCAGCCGTTTTTGCTCGAACATTAAATGCCTCCAAATGGTATTTATTTCACTTCCCGAGCCCCTGGAAGCATGAAAATCACTTTAAACATGCTAATTTTAGCTCTAACACTGATGATCCACCTACAAATGTGAACTGACGTTCAAAAATAAAACATTTGAAAACGGACCATTTTCCACATTTCTGAAGCATGACGTAATGGGGGGTGTTATCTCTTTTGTCGAAAATCAGCCGTTTTTGCTCGAACATTAAATGCCTCCAAATGGTATTTAATTAACTTCCCGGGGTGAAGAAACCCTTTTTGAGAACTCAGAGTGAGTAAATTGGCCATTTTCATGCACTTTTACCCATTCCATAAATCTTGTGTTTTGGGCCCCTGGAAGCATGAAAATCACTTTAAACATGCTAATTTTAGCTCTAACACTGATGATCCACCTACAAATGTGAACTGACGTTCAAAAATAAAACATTTGAAAACGGACCATTTTCCACATTTCTGAAGCATGACGTAATGGGGGGGTGTTATCTCTTTTGTCGAAAATCAGCCGTTTTTGCTCGAACATTAAATGCCTCCAAATGGTATTTAATTAACTTCCCGGGGTGAAGAAACCCTTTTTGAGAACTCAGAGTGAGTAAATTGGCCATTTTCATGCACTTTTAACCATTCCATAAATCTTGTGTTTTGGGCCCCTGGAAGCATGAAAATCACTTTAAACATGCTAATTTTAGCTCTAACACTGATGATCCACCTACAAATGTGAACTGACGTTCAAAAATAAAACATTTGAAAACGGACCATTTTCTACATTTCTGAAGCATGACGTAATGGGGGGGTGTTATCTCTTTTGTCGAAAATCAGCCGTTTTTGCTCGAACATCAAATGCCTCCAAATGGTATTTAATTAACTTCCCGGGGTGAAGAAACCCTTTTTGAGAACTCAGAGTGAGTAAATTGGCCATTTTCATGCACTTTTAACCATTCCATAAATCTTGTGTTTTGGGCCCCTGGAAGCATGAAAATCACTTTAAACATGCTAATTTTAGCTCTAACACTGATGATCCACCTACAAATGTGAACTGACGTTCAAAAATAAAACATTTGAAAACGGACCATTTTCCACATTTCTGAAGCATGACGTAATGGGGGGGTGTTATCTCTTTTGTCGAAAATCAGCCGTTTTTGCTCGAACATCAAATGCCTCCAAATGGTATTTAATTAACTTCCCGGGGTCAAGAAACCCTTTTTGAGAACTCAGAGTGAGTAAATTGGCCATTTTCATGCACTTTTAACCATTCCATAAATCTTGTGTTTTGGGCCCCTGGAAGCATGAAAATCACTTTAAACATGCTAATTTTAGCTCTAACACTGATGATCCACCTACAAATGTGAACTGACGTTCAAAAATAAAACATTTGAAAACGGACCATTTTCCACATTTCTGAAGCATGACGTAATGGGGGGGTGTTATCTCTTTTGTCGAAAATCAGCCGTTTTTGCTCGAACATTAAATGCCTCCAAATGGTATTTAATTAACTTCCCGAGCCCCTGGAAGCATGAAAATAACTTTAAACATGCTAATTTTAGCTCTAACACTGATGATCCACCTACAAATGTGAACTGACGTTCAAAAATAAAACATTTGAAAACGGACCATTTTCCACATTTCTGAAGCATGACGTAATGAGGGGGGTGTTATCTCTTTTGTCGAAAATCAGCCGTTTTTGCTCGAACAATAAATGCCTCCAAATGGTATTTATTTCACTTCCCGAGCCCCTGGAAGCATGAAAATCACTTTAAACATGCTAATTTTAGCTCTAACACTGATGATCCACCTACAAATGTGAACTGACGTTCAAAAATAAAACATTTGAAAACGGACCATTTTCCACATTTCTGAAGCATGACGTAATGGGGGGGTGTTATCTCTTTTGTCAAAAATCAGCCGTTTTTGCTCGAACATTAAATGCCTCCAAATGGTATTTAATTAACTTCCCGGGGTGAAGAAACCCTTTTTGAGAACTCATAGTGAGTAAATTGGCCATTTTCATGCACTTTTAACCATTCCATAAATCTTGTGTTTTGGGCCCCTGGAAGCATGAAAATCACTTTAAACATGCTAATTTTAGCTCTAACACTGATGATCCACCTACAAATGTGAACTGACGTTCAAAAATAAAACATTTGAAAACGGACCATTTTCCACATTTCTGAAGCATGACGTAATGGGGGGGTGTTATCTCTTTTGTCGAAAATCAGCCGTTTTTGCTCGAACATTAAATGCCTCCAAATGGTATTTAATTAACTTCCCGGGGTGAAGAAACCCTTTTTGAGAACTCAGAGTGAGTAAATTGGCCATTTTCATGCACTTTTAACCATTCCATAAATCTTGTGTTTTGGGCCCCTGGAAGCATGAAAATCACTTTAAACATGCTAATTTTAGCTCTAACACTGATGATCCACCTACAAATGTGAACTGACGTTCAAAAATAAAACATTTGAAAACGGACCATTTTCCACATTTCTGAAGCATGACGTAATGGGGGGGTGTTATCTCTTTTGTCGAAAATCAGCCGTTTTTGCTCGAACATTAAATACCTCCAAATGGTATTTAATTAACTTCCCGGGGTGAAGAAACCTTTTTTGAGAACTCAGAGTGAGTAAATTGGCCATTTTCATGCACTTTTAACCATTCCATAAATCTTGTGTTTTGGGCCCCTGGAAGCATGAAAATCACTTTAAACATGCTAATTTTAGCTCTAACACTGATGATCCACCTACAAATGTGAACTGACGTTCAAAAATAAAACATTTGAAAACGGACCATTTTCCACATTTCTGAAGCATGACGTAATGGGGGGGTGTTATCTCTTTTGTCGAAAATCAGCCGTTTGTGCTCGAACATTAAATGCCTCCAAATGGTATTTAATTAACTTCCCGGGGTGAAGAAACCCTTTTTGAGAACTCAGAGTGAGTAAATTGGCCATTTTCATGCACTTTTAACCATTCCATAAATCTTGTGTTTTGGGCCCCTGGAAGCATGAAAATCACTTTAAACATGCTAATTTTAGCTCTAACACTGATGATCCACCTACAAATGTGAACTAACGTTCAAAAATAAAACATTTGAAAACGGACCATTTTCCACATTTCTGAAGCATGACGTAATGGGGGGGGGGTGTTATCTCTTTTGTCGAAAATCAGCCGTTTTTGCTCTAACATTAAATGCCTCCAAATGGTATTTAATTAACTTCCCGGGGTGAAGAAACCCTTTTTGAGAACTCAGAGTGAGTAAATTGGCCATTTTCATGCACTTTTAACCATTCCATAAATCTTGTGTTTTGGGCCCCTGTAAGCATGAAAATCACTTTAAACATGCTAATTTTAGCTCTAACACTGATGATCCACCTACAAATGTGAACTGACGTTCAAAAATAAAACATTTGAAAACGGACCATTTTCCACATTTCTGAAGCATGACGTAATGGGGGGGTGTTATCTCTTTTGTCGAAAATCAGCCGTTTTTGCTCTAACATTAAATGCCTCCAAATGGTATTTAATTAACTTCCCGGGGTGAAGAAACCCTTTTTGAGAACTCAGAGAGAGTAAATTGGCCATTTTCATGCACTTTTAACCATTCCATAAATCTTGTGTTTTGGGCCCCTGGAAGCATGAAAATCACTTTAAACATGCTAATTTTAGCTCTAACACTGATGATCCACCTACAAATGTGAACTGACGTTCAAAAATAAAACATTTGAAAACGGACCATTTTCCACATTTCTGAAGCATGACGTAATGGGGGGGTGTTATCTCTTTTGTCGAAAATCAGCCGTTTTTGCTCGAACATTAAATGCCTCCAAATGGTATTTAATTAACTTCCCAGGGTGAAGAAACCCTTTTTGAGAACTCAGAGTGAGTAAATTGGCCATTTTCATGCACTTTTAACCATTCCATAAATCTTGTGTTTTGGGCCCCTGGACGCATGAAAATCACTTTAAACATGCTAATTTTAGCTCTAACACTGATGATCCACCTACAAATGTGAACTGACGTTCAAAAATAAAACATTTGAAAACGGACCATTTTCCACATTTCTGAAGCATGACGTAATGGGGGGGTGTTATCTCTTTTGTCGAAAATCAGCCGTTTTTGCTCGAACATTAAATGCCTCCAAATGGTATTTATTTCACTTCCTGAGCCCCTGGAAGCATGAAAATCACTTTAAACATGCTAATTTTAGCTCTAACACTGATGATCCACCTACAAATGTGAACTGACGTTCAAAAATAAAACATTTGAAAACGGACCATTTTCCACATTTCTGAAGCATGACGTAATGGGGGGTGTTATCTCTTTTGTCGAAAATCAGCCGTTTTTGCTCGAACATTAAATGCCTCCAAATGGTATTTAATTAACTTCCCGGGGTGAAGAAACCCTTTTTGAGAACTCAGAGTGAGTAAATTGGCCATTTTCATGCACTTTTACCCATTCCATAAATCTTGTGTTTTGGGTAACCCTGGGCGTAGTTCGCGGAGTCGGACTCCGCGGAGCTCCGCGAAGACGTAGTTGCACTCCGCGAACTACGCGTAGCTCCGCAAGCATGCGGAGTTGCTTGCTGGGCCCGTTCGCGCGCCGTTTTTCGTCTTCGGGAGCGCGGTGCGCGTGTTCGGGGCGTTGCCTGCATGCTCGGGATGGCTAGCGCGCTAAATTACCACAGAGGTTTGTCCCGCCTGCTTGCGTTCCCTTATTTCCTGTTCCGGGTCACAATTAACGTGGTCGCGTTGTGCAAGACATGTTCGGGAACTCATCTTCTCGTTCGCACTACAAAAGTGCGTGATCGCGCTAAATATCGCGCGAACCTACCCATGCGGTCGCGATGGGCGCAGCCATCTTGTGGATCACACACTCTGGCTATGGTTTTGGGCCTACTTTTGCATCCTGTTAAAATCTCTTTAATCCTTGTCTTTTTACCCACTTTTTCTAACTTTCTTTAGTTATTACCTATTTCTCTCTGTGCCTAGGTTTATATTTTTCATTTTATTTCTACTTTTACAACTTTTCTATTGCTTTTTACTTCCTTCTTGTTCTTTTACCTTGCTTCTTCTTTCCCCTACCTTTTTGTCTTGAACTTTTAGTTTTCTTCTACCCTCCACCCAGAACCATGGTCAAGGGCGCCAGCAGCAGCGGCGGCTCAAAGGGCAAGGCGCCAGTGCCCCAAAAAACTAGGCTGCCTTGCGGCAGAATGCGCCCCCAAGGGGTGAGGCCCCGCCAACTTTTTGGGGAGGAGGAGGTGGCTGCCCTTGTTTTTTTTATCCAGCGCCACCTCCCCTTGATGTTGGCAGCAGGTGGCAGGCCCGGCTCCGGCTACCAGCATATTGAGGAGCGTCTCCGGCGGTGGGTGAAGGTGCGCCGGGCAGTCTTCCGCTGCTCCGGTATCCGGCGTACCCACCACCAGCTGACCCACCGTTGGGCAGACATTTTGGACCGGGAGCAGGACCTGTTGGACCTGCTTGGCGTCGAGGTCGTGGGTCTTGGTGAGTGGCTACCCAATAAGAAAAAGTGTGTGTACTATATCTCTATAGTAGTATAAGTATTGTTGTTGTATCTTTGTAAATCTTGGCTGAATAAGTAACGCAATGACTGGTGCTCCTAGTTACATTTCCGATGTATTCCGTTATTATATCTACTGTAATTGTATGACACTGGTCTATGCTGCGCTTCTTCATCTTCACTGACTCTTGCGTGTTCAATTTGGCGCTAGCTTTTGCTGTTTATTGGTGTGAGATTTTCTTTATTGTAGAGAACTGAAGTTAGTTAATGCTATTAATAGAGTCTTGTCCTTCCTTTGTCCGTCAGTGAAATAGCCGTTGATGGATAATTGTACGTGTTTGCAATGCATATTGTATCTTTTTTTCACGGCCTTCTCTTCTGCATGAATAATACTCCTCTGGCAATGAATGCAAAAGTTACTTTGTTCTTCTTACCTCAGCCAGGGCCGGATTTAGGCATGTTCAAGCTGTGCAACTGCACAGGGCCACCAAACGCCAGGGGCCACCCCACCAATATATATCCTTAATTTAATAATCCTCAGAGGATGGATACATATTTGCGTGGCGGCCCCTGGCAGGGATTTGGTGCCTCCGGCTCTGTTCCACTTCCAAACACCCTGACTCCCCCCTCTTCACTGGCCTCCGTGCTCCGCCCCGACCTCCTCTTCCGGGCCCCCCACCTACGCTCCCTGGCCAGGAGTCCAGGACCACCATGAGCCTATAGCTGCCCCTGCCTCAGCCCTCCATAGAACTGATGTAGTTTGTTTATTGAGTGGGTAGGGCAGCAGTAGCATTCAGTCAGTAGCAAAACAAAATATGATGCCATGAACGTACAATTTCGTGTTAGTTAGTATGCACAAAGTTAAGCTTGTCTCCTCCTTGCGATCTATGTATTTTGCTGGCAAAAAATGAAAAAGAAATGGCTACTTACATTCTTGAATCTGTGGTGTTGTTCAGGTCTTACTGCCTCTGTGTTACTTAGTAATCTGCAATCAGAATGTTTATGGAACATTTGATTTGTTTTCACCAAGTACACTAGTCAGTGAATCATGCAAGGCAGTAGTCATTTGGTAGACCAATGTTTGTTTCTTTTAATGTTGTAGCAGTGGTTTTTGAAATGCTTGCTGTCTATGTTTCACAGCACTCAATGTTTTCTCTTTCTTTATTATTTCTTACATGAACCACAGAACCCAGGGGCAAGCAGAAGGCTGGGACCGAGTCGGCGGGTGAACGTGATTGTGAACCACAGGCACAGAGCTCCTCTACTGAGGATCCTGCTGCTGTCCCTAGTAAGTCCAACAGTGTTTTCTTTTGGAACAATGATATTTCCCTAACTTTCTAACGGAGCTTTTTTTCCAACCGATTAATGACATTTCACCTAACTGTTTAGTTAAGGTATCAATCTTTTCAAAAAATCTGTGATCGAATAGCGGAAGGCACAGGGTCCACTCCTGTCTTATGCTTTTTCCTCTATAATGTCTCTTCTTTGGCAATTGACACCAACCAAGTATGCATGCAGATAATGGTCTACTATTTTGTAAGCGTTAGTAAGAATACCACTACTACTCTTGCGGGTATTCTTCTATGCAGTGACATACATAACTATGTATGCACCCCAAAATTGGATGTTGTTGTTGATAGGCAGGTTGGACCTTACTTACTTACAGTCTTACACCTCAGTCACAGAACTCAGAGGAACCCACAATTCAATGAACGACAACCTATATGGGCTCAGTCATTGGTCAATTATTCAATTACCCCTTTCCTGAACCCCAATATGAAGATGCCAAATGATTTTTTTATTACACAATCCATAACCTAAGTAACCCCCTTTTTCTCACTCTCTCGTGTAAGTCTACAAGACAACAGACACTGAAAATATACTCCCGAGTCAATGTGGTACTTCAAAACCTTTATTTTGTTAGAAGTAACTAAGTAAGTAACATCAATGTTTTTAAGTTGTTCTGTCAAATACGTCAAGGGCAGGGCCACCAGAAGAAATCCAGAGTTAAAAAAGGCTCAATAAAAAGTATCCTACATTTGTACAGCTACCAGTGCACGATAGGGAAATGTGGGAAATGTCCGAGACCCCTCACCATTGAACGTATACTGGTTGCATATGCCTCTTGTTGGTAAGCTCTGCAAATCTTTGCTTCGTAGAAGTAAATCTTCTCATCTGCCGAAAGATAATGACAAAAGTGGTGCACGTTAGACAGTATGAAAACATTACATACATTTATTCAACTTTTTAGCTGTCATGCAAAAAAGAAGGTGTAACCTGAGGCTGTAAGGAAACTGGACTCCACAATCCACATTCAAAAAGTAAATACGGGCCTCTATTTTCCAAACTCTTCAGGTGTATGCTTTGAACTATCATGTGGCCTCAAAGGCGTCTCCTCGTACTGCGCAACAAGCTGTGAGGTAGCATGCGCAAAACTGTAGACATGTCATTGATGTACAAAGTAAACTGGTTAGGTTACATGGTTCAGTCTAACTTTCCAAGGACTAGAGTACCAGTATAGAATAGATGAGATGAGCTTGGGTACCATACCATACCAAATAAATGCTGATATGTGTAGTGTGTTACTTACTCTGCTGTACTAGGCAATGTGGACTACTAGTGATTACGTTGTACTTAACTGTTTTGCAGAACTCCGTTCTTGGTGAACAAGTACAATGGAGGCTGTGCATCCATCTAAAAAGGTGTACTTAATTACTTATTTTTATTTTTGCAGAACCGGTACCATCCACCAGTGCCGATGGGGGCAGCGGCGCTGCAACGCCGTCAGCAGAGGCGATCCCGGAGGGGAATGGAGGACCACCACAGGCACCTACAGCAGCACCGGCAGCAGCGGGGGAGGAGACAACAACGGTGGGCGATGGTAAGTTACATTCAATAGTGATCCGCATTACTTGGTGGGTGGGGAAAACTTCCTCACTGTACTCTGATATTTATAGTGAACTTGAAGTTCTACTGGACAATATATGACGCCACTGTTCTCATTACCAAGCTTAGCAAAAGCATTACCACCGGCCAGAATTGATAAAATTAGTTATACATGCCTCTTCTATGTGACTACAACTCAGCTGTGAAAGGTTGGTGGCAGACTAAAAAAGTCTTATCCACAACATTACATGACCGCGATGGATTAACATGAGATTGATTTTAACTAAAGTATGATGAAAGTTGCAAGGAAAAAGCTCTAATCATATAATATAGAAGGATACTTTGGAATCAGCAATGCAGGTGTTTGAGAGCAGTTGGATGCGTGGGTTGTTGATGAAGCATAGAAAGTGGAAAACACAGCTGCCTGCGTGGGTGGGAGACACATCCAATATTGGTGGTTAGTGGATAGTGGATACTAGTGTTGGCAGCGGTGTTTTGGTTAAACACAAAGGCAAGGGAAGGAGGGGACCACTGGATGCATTCTGGGTCGTTGCTGGCGAAACACAAACCACCTAACGTTTGTTGGCGATATAAAGAATGATAGTCTCTAGAGTAGACATTTATTAGTACTAGCTGGCCACTGTTAATTTAATGTTAGTTTGAGACTGTCACTTTTCCCGGAAGCACAGAGTATATGATATAAAAGAACGAGATATGAAAAAGACAGGTGTTCGTATGTGACCGTTCAAGTACACCCATACTATGTTACTAGGGCAGGCATAATGCCGTGCCAAAAAGGCAGACAAATGAAGTATATAAGGCGTAGAATAGAATGTTCAAGATAGAAAAAACAACATTTTAGGTACTCAACTTGCTTGCTATTGCTACTGTACTGTGCCGCCCACTATGTGTTGGATCCATTTTGCGTTCTTTATTTGCTGGGATTTTTGATTACAACAATTCTGTCTCTTTCTTTATAGTTACTCCTTCTAAACCAACCAGGAAGGAGCTGGCAGTCCGGGCCCGTCAGCGGAAACTGCAGGCCATCGTTGAGGCCTACCGCCGGCTGGTGGCTCAGGCCGAGGAGGAGGAGGAGGAGGCGGCGGCAGCAGCTGCTGCCTCTTCCAATGCCCCGGCCCCCAAGCCTGCAGGAGTACGTCGGCGTGCTCAGGCAGCCGCCCGCCGCCAGATTTTCCCTGCATCGTCCACCCCCCCACAACAACATGGCTGCCAATGTAGGTGCCGCCAGTTCCAGCGAAAAATTCTCCTCCGGGTAGCCAGGCTGGAGGCTCAAAGCAGTCAGACTAAAAAACAGATAGAGGAGCGTGTCAAGATCCTGGTGGATCAACACTTAAAAGCCCGCCGGCTATAAGATGGACCCTGTTTGCCCCTTTTTCAATCCTTTTGTTGGTGGGTGGGAATTGGGTGTTGGGTTTTTACTTTTTTTTTACATGACATTGAGCGTGGGAATTTGGTTGGGGTTAGGGGAGGCGGGTAGGGGGACAGCTTGGTGTAGGATTTATATATATTTTATTTTTGTATCATCTTTAGTTATATATATATTACATTATGTTAAAATAAACGAGACAAAGTTATTGTAAAAAGAAAACATTTGAAGTTCATTTGCGTTTCTTGTGGGGTTGGAGGGGGGAGTGTTTCACCAAAGAATGTACGTTGTGCAACCTCGCAAGGTTTAATTTGGCCATGCAGGTCGGCGGACAGTGCTTTTTAATAATAAAATATATTGCCCACATCTTTAACATGCAAACAGATAGATGCAGTAAACCCTCACCGAGTTATATTGGTAGTATTAGAAGAACGACCAGTCTGTCTTGCGTTATACCTCACTGCAAACTTATCTTACCTGTGATTGCTGATGAGATGATGATGATTTATCATGAAGTGTGGCACTGCAAGGGCTGCATTTGATTTCCAAGACAATGGCGAAGAATCTGTGGTTCAGAATCAGAACTTCTGTGATAGTAGACAGACCCTGCCAGTAGCGACAAAAAGAAAGAGACAGTCATTCGCGTGACAGACAATGTGGGGGTAGTATAAGTAAGTACAGTACATTGCATGGGTGACCCAATATTGCAACTGCTAAACTGAAACAAAACAATGGTTTTGGGGACTGGAAACAAAGTGCAAGAGAAGATAAGAAGTTCAACGTTACTTGTAGTACTCACGGCAACGTCAAACTTTTCTAAATCATAAATGCTTTACACTTTAAACCCAAAAAATAAATTACGCCAATTCATTAGATGCATTCGTTGTTTGATGTTAAATGGTAAATTATTTGGCGTTATACACAGAGCTTGAGTTGGGAAGCCGCAGAAGATCCTGGCCATGCCTTGTTGACATTTCACTATTGTTGCTTTGACCACATCTGCCCCAGCAAGCGCGTGATCAAATTGTTGGTGTATATTTAATGTAAGAAACATCACACCTCAATGTAACCACGCAGCCCGGGGGAAGAGGGTTAGGGATTGTTTAATGGATGGGTACGGGGGTTTTGGGAAAGGTTTGAGAAAGAAAAACAGTACGCATGGAGATTGGAGACAACAAAAGCAAAACAATGAAGACGATGATTTATGATGTTGATCAGCTAGCTAATGATTGTAAGCAATGGACGTAAGAAAAGGACACGCTGAATAT